>NC_057811.1:3691821-3692440 GCF_018294505.1 Triticum aestivum | reverse complement strand
GGCCCACAGTTGCGGCGCCGTGCCGCCCCACCGCCCGAACAGCCCACCGCCGCGGTGCCCCGCCGCCCCCACCACCTCCCAGCGCCCCGGCGCCACCGCCCCGAAGCCCTGGGGCCCCCGTCACCACCGCCACCCTGCCGCTGCGAAGCCCCAGCCAACGCCATCTCCGGTGAGTTTTTTTCTGTTTTTTCTTTTTTGCTGTTTAATTGTTAGATTATACTAGATATGTGTTAGTGTTCGATTTAGTGCTAGATTATATTAGATTAGACTAGTGCATGGGTTTTAGTTAATTAGTTATATAATTATAAGAAGTAGAAAAAGATGAAAAAAGATGAATAAGAAAAGAAGAATATGTAGAAGGGGGAAGAAGAAGAAGAAGAAGAAGAGGAGGAGGAGGAGGAGGAGGAGGAGAAGAAGAAGAAGAAAAAGAGGAGAGATGAGAAGAAGAGGAAAAAGGAAAATAAGGAAGAAATAAAAGAAGAAGAAGAAGAAGAAGAGAAGGAAAAAAGAAAAAGAAGAAAGGAAAGAAGAAGAAGAAGAAGAAGAAGAAGAAGAAGAAGAAGAAGAGAAGGAAAGAAGAAGAAGGAGAGAAGGAAACACCCCTACCCCGTGACCCCCT
>NC_057811.1:3675691-3691609 GCF_018294505.1 Triticum aestivum | reverse complement strand
ACACCCCGACCCCGACCCCCGACACCCTGACATCATATATTTTTCAATTTTGTTATGAGAAACATCATATATAATTGTGTTGATCGGGTAGATTTAAACATCATATATATTTTTTGATTTTGTTATGAAAAACATCATCTATTATTATTCATGTCGGTATTTTTTTATGTTGTACTAATTTTGTTTACTCTTTCTCATGGCAGGTGTTGAAAGATGGTGGGCGCTGGTCGGGAGCGCTCCGAGGCCCCTTCTTCGTCGGCGCGTGGTGGGAGGTCTTCCATTCCACACGCACCACTCCGCCGAGCGTTGCTGGACAGTATGGCGACACCACCGGGCCCTTCTTCGTCGACAAAGGTGCCTAGCAGGGGACGAGGTAAGGGAGGGAAGAAGAGAGGAGCACGTGGTCGCGGGAGAGGAGGTAGGGTGACTGCTAAGGCGCCTTCCTCGCCGCCACCCCTAGCTGTTTCACCCGAGCACGTGACTGCTAGGGTGGACTCGTCCGAGGAGGAGGCTACACGGACTCCGGTCCACGAGCCTTCGGCCCACGAGACCCCGGAGGAGCACACGTCTGGATGGGGTACCTGGCCGGATGAGCCTGAGGGGCCGAGTGGCCATGTTGATGATGGCGGGGAGCCGACTGATATTGAGGAGGAGGGGGCACCGTCTACCAGCGTGGTTGTACACGGCTCCCGTCCATGCCGGCGGCCCGCGAGCAGAGGTGGTTGATTTACCCTGATGGGGAGAGGTAAGTGCATTTAATCTTTTTGTACCTTCTGCATTCACGTTTCTTCAAATATCTAATGCATTGGCCTTGTCATGCTGTAGGGGTTGGGACCACCATCATAGTGTCCGCCGGCCCAACTCCGTCCTTGAAGTGCTTTGCCGGCAAAACTTCCCGGGGTTTGTCACGTTGCCTGGTGAGGGTCGGCTTCCAAAGCTTGGATTGAGCTGGGAGCACTACTTGGCTGCCCCTGCCCCGCCGGGTGAGATTATCGACGGTGTCTTGTGCGACACGAGGGCAGACGTGGTGATCAGAAAGTTCTGGGTAATTTCTCCTTTACACATTTAAAAATCTTCAACTAGCTAGTTATTAATTGTACTAATCAATATTGCCTCATTTGATTGCAGACATTCTACAGGTGTGAGGAGGGATACGAGGAGGAGGCGGCAAATGTTATCGAGAACGTCTGCAAGCGCCTACTACAGAACTTACGGCACGAGGCTCGGGTGCAGGCTGTTCGAGACTACTACACCTTGCGTGGTATCAAGAAGCCCAAGTCGGCGTGCCGCGATAAGTTTCTAAGTAAGGAGCAGTACATGAAGGTAATTCTTAAGGCCTTGTACTTACTTCCTTCATTTAGTAATTCATAGCCGTAGCGCTCAAGTTTCTATCTGCTAACTTAGGCGCCTCCGAGATGGTGTGCGGATCGGATTGATTGTTGGGAGGTGTTGGTCAATGAGTGGTGCTCAAAAGAATGGCTAGCCGTCCACAACGCGGCCAAGGACAAACGTGCCCAAATGGAAGGTGTGCCACACCATCAAGGCAGCTCCAACTTATATCAGTTCGGGCGGAACTGGGTATGTGGTTTGCTTCATGATTCATGCAATTCATTCATCATGCTAGCTTGAGCCCTTTAATTACTAATTTACTTTGTTTCTCTCTTTCAGGCACGCTACAATAAGGCGGATAAGGTGCCAGAGGTGTACGACCTGTATGCCATGGCCCACACTGCCTCTTTCAAGAAAGTCAAGGCATTCTCTCCGTCTGACCTCGATGATGCAAATAACTTCACCAACATCTCCTCCCACGACAAGCTCGTGAAATATAGAGATGAGGGGAAGGCGAGGAAAGGGGAGGACTTTAACCCGAGCCAGGGTCCCATTGATCCAGAGCTGGTGATGATATCTGGTGGCGGGAGGTCCCATGGCTCCATAGCCATTGGAGATGGACTTATCCGTTGTCCTAGCACTCTCCCGGAGATCAAGGCGCACCAGTCGAGCTCCGCTCCTGAGATAAGGCCTCGTGAACAGCCAGTCCAACTCGCCACCAAGGTTAGTTATACGTACTCAGCTATCTTTCTCCATTACATTGTGTGTGCTTCCATCAATGATTACAAATGGTAACAAGGAGTGGTGTTGCAGGCTGCTATACAGAGTGAGAGAGATAGAACGGAGAATCTTCTGGCGGAGGCGGCGGAGAGGCAGCGGGAGTTGGAGGAGAGGACGACAAAGATGTTGGAGGAGGAGAGGGCACGGAATGACATGCAGGCAAGGGCCACGTACGAGCTCCTTGTGGTAAGTTTCTTCTGCAGATTAGCCAAAACATTCATGTAGTGTTTGTCTCATTACTAACTAGTATGACTGAGTCGTCAAAACCAAATGTGCAGTGTGTGTGCGAGAAGACCGGTCAGACCGCTCCGCCGATGCCAGTGATTGCTCCTGGGACCACGGTGAGTTTAATTTGAATGGACATTACTTGCTAGTCTTAACATTTGAGTGTCATCATGCTAACGAGACATTGGAAATGATCTTTGGTGCAGCGTAACTCCAGACAAGCATCGCACGATCCTTCTCCAGCTACCGGCACGAGCCTGCCCGCTCCAACACCTCCATGATCATGGTAAGTTTCTCTAGTGTTTTGCTTAACAAATGCATAAAGACCTAAACTTAGCCTTATTTCCTCCAATATGCTTACCACAATGACCTAGACTTAGCATAATTAGCTTAGTTAGCTCATAAACAATCCATTTTACCCAAGTTAGCTCTAAAATGACCCATTTTACCTTAGTTAGCTCATAAATGATCAATTTTACCCAAGTTAGCTCTAAAATGACCCATTTTACCTAGACTAGCTCCAAAATGATCCATTTTACCTATGTTAGCTCTAAATGACCCATTTTACCTAGGTTAGCTCCAAAATGACCCATCTTACCTAGGTTAGCTCCAAAATGATGCATTTTACCCAAGTTAGCTCTAAAATGACCCATTTTACCTAGATTAGCTCATAAACGATCCATTTCACCTAGGTTAGCTCACAAACGATCAATTTCACCTAAATTAGCTCATAAATGTCATATATTCTTCTTCTTCTTCTTCTCCAAAATGACATAAGTTAGCTATAAGTTAGCTCTAATATGCTTAGTTCACTCAAAGATGGCATAATTAGCTAGGTTGGCTCCATTTTACCTAAGTTGGCTCTAATATGCTAAGTTATCTCTAATATGCTTAGTTTCCTATAGGTTAACTCCAAAATTACTTATGTTAGCACAAAATGACCAAGTTTACATAATAAGCTTAATTATAGTCTTCTTCTTCTTCTAGTATTCTTCTAGTCTTCTTCTAGTATTCTTGTAGTCTTCTTCTTCTTCTTCATTTTCTTCTAGGTTAGCTCCATTTTACTTAAGTATGCTTACTTCTTATAGTCTTCTTCTTCTTTTTCTAACATCTTGTTTATCATTTTGCAGATTTGATTTAATTCACGGAAGCTTGCATGGATGGAGTGCTTCTTTTCCATTTGTGCTTTTATAGATGGAGTGCTTGTTTGGATGAACTATGTTTCTTTTGTATCGATGAACTATGCATGTATGGTAGGATGACACTATCGTAATATGTATGGTTGGATGCATGTATGTGGAACTTGCTATGTATGGTTGATGGAACTATGCATGTATGATGAAATTATATGTGTTGGATATCTCATATGTTTGCTGTGAACTTGCCATGTGAAAAATATATATGTATCATCTATTTGCTATGAAAATGGTTGGGTATAAGAAAAAACAGAAAAAAGAGGCAATGCAGGCTCTTTGCCGTCTGCCACCGACGGCAACAGGCTCTTTGCCGTCCGCCGCGGACGGCAAAGAAGCCACGTGGCAACCACCTGTGCTTCCTGGCAGCTGACCCATTTGGTCAGTTTGCCTACAGTGGCAGACGGCAAAGGCTTGATGCTCTTTGCCGTCAGCGGCGGACGGCAAAGGCTGTCGTTAAACGCCTAACGGACTAACAGCGAATTTATTGCCGTCGGCTTTCTTTGTCGTCCGCCGCTGATGGCAAATGCCCCTTTGCCGTCCGCTTCAGAAAGCAGACGACAAAGAAGCTCTTTACCGTAGCCTACTTTGCCGAAGCCTTTTGCCGTCTGCGGCAGATGGCAAAGGCCTTTGTCGTCCGCCATCCTTGCCTTTGCCGTCTGCCGTGGCAGACGGCAAAGTAGCTGATTCCTGTAGTGCAGGGACTAGTTGCACTTTCACTATTGCAAAAACCTTTTGAAACAAGACCCATGTTGCAGGAAAAAGTCTTCACCACCGAATCATTTTTTCTCTTTCTGAAACTAGTTATGTGTTGCAGAAATCTACTTAAACAAGACCCTTGTTACAGGAAAAAACACGGCCGCAGGACTGACTTGTGGCCAGCGTGAACGCTCGATCAGGATTGATCCGACGGCTAAGCAACACTATAAAAAAAGACACATTCGTAACATTGTGGGCCAAACGAAAAAATTATGTCATGGTTATGACACTTCTATGACAATAATTGTGATAAAAACACGTATCATCATAAATGTGGCGGGCTCCTACTTCTATGAGAAAAAATCATGACAGAAAATGGGCTTTTCATCCTAGGCGGGCCGGGGACGCACCTGCATGACATTCTTTGGGCCGTCCATGACGGAAAAAATCATGGTATAAGCGAGGGCGAGGACAATTTCGGGGAGTTCCCGGTTACGGTGGGTGGCCGGGGCAGAGCGATGCACGGAGGTTTGCAGGTTTCTCTCGTACACGTACGCGCATGTGTGCGAGGCGTCGGCTCTAACTGAACCCGAGCGAGGCGCTCCCTTGCTGAACCCGAGCAATTGCACTAGCTACGTTACTGAACCCGAGCGATCGATCCCTTGGTTGTTAACTGAACCCAAGTGATTCCTTCGCTACTGCTGCTAACCGAAGCCGATCGAACCTGCCTCTTGATGAATAGTGACTGTTGTTGGGGGTTGGATGAACAGCTCGTGGTGGGGTTTGGATGGACAGGACCCCGTGGTAGTAGGCCGTTGCCGCTGGATGAACAGGACCCCGAGGAGGCCGCCACACGGGAGCCGGTTGGGGGTGGATGAACAGGACCCCGTGGAGGGTTGGTTGAACAGTAGCCGGTGGAGGCTGGATGAACAGTAGCTGGTGGAGGTAGGAGGAAGACATGGTGTATGAACAGTAGCCCGTGGAGGCTAGAGCGAGGCAGTAGACGGTGGATGAACAGTAGCCTGTAGAGTCCCGTTTTATGGTACGCCACACCCCTCCCGATGAACAGGACCCCGTTTCGACCGTAGGCGCTCCAACAGAAGTCCGTTTCCTCCGTTTTGCGGTACGACACACCCCAGGTCCCCGTTTTGACCGTAGACACTCGAACAGAAGTTTGTTTCCTTTGTTTTGCGGTACGTTAGACCCTTCCCGATGAACAGGACCCCGTTTCGACCGTACGTGGTCGAACAGAAGCTCGTTTTCCTCCGTTCTGTGGTACGCCAGACCCCGTTTCGGCTATTCCGTCCAAGCCAGCTGCCTCCCGATGAATAGGATGTGTTCCAACCCAGTGGCTTCGCTCCCGATGAACAGGGCACTGTTTCCTCCGTTCCGACCCTTGGCTGCCGATGAACAGGACACTGTTGCTGCCGTCCACTGCCTCTCCATGTATATGAGCCCTGGTCGTACGTATGCGCGAGTAGACATTCGAGACCCCGCCCGTATTTACGTATGTAGCCGTATTTATAGACGGGACTGCGTGACATGTCGGCGGTTCTACTACGACATGTGTCGCTCCTTACTCGGCCACAGTTCATCGCTGCAAAGAGACTGATCGACCGCTATGTACGTACACGTTCGCGACCAGACAGATAACGCTACGTATGCTTCGACCGTGTGGGTCTCAGCAGTCAGGGAGGACAAGGAGGCACTTCCTTGCGTGCGGAATCATTTTTTGCCCGTAATAAGGAGGCACTTCCGCATGCAAAGATGTTGTTGGTGGGTCCCATGTGTCAGGGGCAGGAATAAGGAGGCACTTCCTTCCGTGCGAAGATATATGTGGTGGGTCCCAGCTTTTAGGGGGCGGAATAATTTTATTTTCGCGTAATATGGAGGCGGTTGCATGCGTGCGTCCATGGACCTGGTGCGTCCCCACTGTCAGCGTCTCCACATACAGTCCTCTTCTGATGACTCTTGTTTGTTGACCATGTTGACCACGCCGCGCCAAGCGCACCAAGGGGGTGGAGGACGGCGAGGCCCCGGACGGCAACGAGACGGAGATGGGAAGACGCGACAGTGGAGTCGTAGACGGAGAGGTGTACGATGGTTAACTAGTTCAGGTGCGTCATGGTTTTGTAGTCGGTGGAGAATAACAGGAGGTGTGGAGGGGTGGAGGGATAGCGCTTCGCAGCGCAGCGTGCTAAGCAGAGCTGCTAGCAGCCGGAGGCGGGAGCAGGTGGTCCCGGCGGCGCTGGAGGAAGAAAACAAGAGATTGAAGATGGATGCCGGCCGTTGGATGTAAATCCAACTACTATGGATGTCAGAATCGTTTATTGACTAAGTTGACAATGCTTTGCGTTGGCTTCGACCTATTGGCGCACATTTCAGCCTCCAAAAATGTGGCACATATTCAACCCATTTTTTTCAATTTACAGTCCATTTACTGGGCAGGGTGAACAAATAATGTAGCATACATGCAGCCCATTTATTTTTTTTAAAAAACTACAGCCCATTTGCACTTTCTTGAAATACATGAATTTTCTAGGCTGGGTGAAAAAATAATGTAGCATCCACGCGGTCCATGTATTTTTTTTTCTAAAAAATTACAGCCCATTTGCACATTCTCGAAATACACGATTTTTTAGGGCCGGTTCTAATTAAAATGTTTGTTTGGGCGCAGCAATGTTAAGAGAAAATAAACAGGGACTGAGCATCTTGTTATAAATATATTTAACTAATAAACACTTTATTATTACATTGCTCCTTAAATCTTAAAGCTTTTGTACATAATCACTAGGATTTTCGTTGCCTTAAAGTAAAAAAATCAGGATTTTATTAAAAAACTATTAGACGTGGGATATTTTTTCTTATATATGTAAGTATCTGTTCAATATATGATGATAATAACAATAATATGTAATAGCATATAAAATAATATAAATATATATAATATAGTTAGAAGGGAGACATAAGTTGGACCTGGTGTTCCAATTCTTATATAGAAAAATAGAACAGACCTCTGAGTTTTCTTCAAAAAAAAATACGTAAGTTGGGCTGCGAATGTTTAAGGAAAATAGAACTTAAGATGGGAGGCCCATAGGCCGGTCGATACATGACGGCCCTCAAAAAAATACAAACCGGCATGCCATGGGCTGCGCATGTTAAAATAAAGCCTAGACTGGGCAGCCCACAACCCAGCTGACGTCTTGGCCCCGGACGAGAATGCACCGGAGCCGGGGAAGACGTGCTACAGTAGTTAGGATCCTTGCCTATTTTCTATCAAAAGTACTGATGTAGCCTAGTGGCCAAGTTCCAGTCCCCAACAATTGCTCCGCCCGGGTTCGATTTCACCTGATGGAGTGAAAATATCCCCAAATTTTTGCCTCTGTCATTACTGACATGTGGGTCCCCATTGTCATCTACGCACACCACCTCCAACACTTGCCAAAACTTCGTCCCTCATTTTCTCTGTTTTTCGCACACTCAACATTGTGTGGGCTTTTTGAAAATAGCATATCTTTTTGACTGTGCATCGTATGAACATGTGTTATGCATGAATGTTGATCAGCATGATGTTAACTGGTTGGTAGTTCCTTTTATTACCATGAATAAAACATCCAACATGATGTTATCCCTGTTTGAAAAGAGCGTGTTAATATAAATGCTCTGCCTCTGAAACTTGCAGTTTCTTATCTAAAACTGAAACTTACAGTTTCTTCTCTGAGAATCACATTGTCTACACTTTTATATGAAACTACATTGTTTAAAGTGCTAAAAATAGATATTTCGAATTAAAAAGTACTTCATATGCTCAATACTGCAAATCTGAAATTCAAAAGACATTCATATCTGAAATTACTCTCAAAATACACAACACAAAACACAATTCATAACCTGCAAATACTGACAACTGCTACCTCTTGAGCACAGCGTTGGTTTTCCCTTGAAGAGGAAAGGGTGATGCAGCAAAGTAGCGTAGGTATTTCCCTCAGTTTTTGAGAACCAAGGTATCAATCCAGTAGGAGACCACGCTCAAGTCCCTCGTACCTACACAAACAAATAAGAACCTTGCAACCAACGCGATAAAGTGGTTGTCAATCCCATCACGGCCACTTGCAAAAGTGAGATCTGATAGAGATGATAAGATAATATTTTTGGTATTTTTATGATAAAGGCTAAAAGTAAAGAAAGCAAAATAAACGGCGCCAGAAATTGCTAGTTGTTGGGAGATTAATATGATGGAAAATAGACCCGGGGGCCATAGGTTTCACTAGTGGCTTCTCTCAAGATAGCATAAATATTACAGTGGGTGAACAAATTACTGTCGAGCAATTGATAGAACTGAGCATAGTTATGAGAATATCTAGGCATGATCATGTATATAGGCATCACGTCCGCGATAAGTAGACCGACTCCTGCCTGCATCTACTACTATTACTCCACACATCGACCGCTATCCAGCATGCATCTAGAGTATTAAGTTCATAAGAACAGAGTAATGCTTTAAGCAAGATGACATGATGTAGAGGGATAAAATCTAGCAATATGATATAAACCCCATCTTTTTATCCTCGATGGCAACAATACAATATGTGTCGTTTCCCCTACTGTCACTGGGATCGAGCACCGCAAGATTGAACCCAAACCTAAGCACTTCTCCCATTGCAAGAAAAATCAATCAAGTAGGCCAAACCAAACTGATAATTCGAAGAGACTTGCAAAGATAACCAATCATACATAAAAGAATTCAGAGGAGATTCAAATATTGTTCATAGATAATCTTGATCATAAACCCACAATTCATCGGATCTCGACAAACACACCGCAAAAGAAGATTACACCAAATAGATCTCCAAGAGAATCGAGGAGAACTTTGTATTGAGATCCAAAGAGAGAGAGGAAGCCATCTAGCTAATAACTATGGACCCGAAGGTCTGAGGTAAACTACTCACACATCATCGGAGAGGCTATGGTGTTGATGTAGAAGCCCTCCGTGATCAATGCCCCCTCCGGCGGAGTGCCGGAAAAGGCCCCAAGATGGGATCTCACGGGTACAGAAGGTTGGGGTGGTGGAAATAGGGTTTCGGCTCCTCCTCCATTGTTTCCAGGGTATATGAGTATATATAGGCGAAAGAAGTCGGTCAGGAGAGCTACGAGGGGCCCACGAGGGTGGGCGCGCGCCCAGGGGGGCAGGCGCGCCTCCCTGCCTCGTGGCCTCCTCGTTGATTGCTGATCGTCCACTCCAACTCCTCTGGATCATGTTTGTTCCGAAAATCATGTTCCCGAAGGTTTCATTCCGTTTGGACTCCGTTTGATATTCCTTTCCTTCGAAACACTAAAATAGGCAAAAAAACAGCAATTTGGGCTGGGCCTCCGGTTAATAGGTTAGTCCCAAAAATAACATCAACTAGGCGTATCAACGGGCTATGGAGATGCCCGTTAATAGATATCAATGTGAGTGAGTAGGGATTGCCATGCAACGGATGCACTAGAGCTATAAATGTATGAAAGCTCAACAAAAGAAACTAAGTGGGTGTGCATCCAACTTGCCTGCTCACGAAGACCTAGGGCATTTTGAGGAAGCCCATCATTGGAATATACAAGCCAAGTTCTATAATGAAAAATTCCCACTAGTATATGAAAGTGACAACATAGGAGACTCTCTATCATGAAGATCATGGTGCTACTTTGAACCACAAGTGTGGAAAAAGGGTAGTAACATTGTCCCTTCTCTCTTATTCTCTCATTTTTTCCATTTTTTCTTGGGCCTTTTTCTTCTTTTTTTCTTTGGCCTCTTTTTTTTATTTAGTCTGGAATCTCATCCCGACTTGTGGGGGAATCATAGTCTCCATCATCCTTTCCTCACATGCGACAATGCCCTAATAATGATGATCATCACACTTTTATTACTTACAGCTCAAGAATTACAACTCAATACTTAGAACAAAATATGACTCTATGTGAATGCATCCGGCGGTGTACCGGGATATGCAATGAATCAAGAGTGACATGTATGAAAAAATTATGAACGGTGGCTTTGCCACAAATACAATGTCAAATATATGATCATGCAAAGCAATATGACAATGATGAAGCATGTCATAATAAACGGAACGGTGGAAAGTTAAATGGCAATATATCTCGGAATGGCTATGGAAATGCCATAATAGGTAGGTATGGTGGCTGTTTTGAGGAAGGTATATGGTGGGTGTATGGTACCAGCGAAAGTTGCGCGGCAGTAGAGAGGCTAGCAATGGTGGAAGGGTGAGAGTGCGTATAATCCATGGACTCAACGTTAGTCATAAAGAACTCACATACTTATTGCAAAAATCTATTGGTTATAAAAACGAAGCACTACGTGCATGCTCCTAGGGGGAGAGATTGGTAGGAAAAGACCATCACTCGTCCCCGACCGCCACTCATAAGGAAGACAATCAATAAATAAATCATGCTCCGACTTCATCACATAACGGTTCACCATACGTGCTTGCTACGTGAATCACAAACTTTAACACAAGTATTTCTTCAATCCAAAATTAATCACTAGCATGACTCTAATATCACCATCTTTATACCTCAAAACAATCATAAAGAATCAAATCTCTCATAGTATTCAATGCACTTTATATGAAAGTTTTGTTATACCCATCTTGGATGTCTATCATATTAGGACTAAATTTATAACCAAAGCAAATTACAATGCGGCTTAGAGACTCTCAAAATAATATAAGTGAAGCATGAGAGTTCAACAATTTCTATAAAATAAAGCCACCGCCGTGCTCTAAAAAGATATAAGTGAAGCACTAGAGCAAAATTGTCTAGCTCAAAAGATATAAGTGAAGCACATAGAGTATTCTAATAAATCACGATTCTTGCGTGTCCCTCTCAAAAGGTGTGTACAGCAAGGATGATTGTGGCAAACTAAAAAGCAAAGACTCATGTCATACAAGATGCTCCAAGCAAAACACATATCATGTGGTGAATAAAAATATAGCCCCAAGTAAAGTTACCGATAGACAAAGACGAAAGAGGGGATGCCTTCTAGGTCATTCCCAAGCTTGGGCTCTTGGTTGTCCTTGAATATTACCTTGGGGTGCCTTGGGCATCCCCAAGCTTAGGCTCTTGCCACTCCTTATTCCATAGTCCATCAAATCCTTACCCAAAACTTGAAAACTTCACAACACAAAACTCAACAGAATATCTCATAAGCTCCGTTAGTATAATAAAATAAATCACCACTGTTGTGAACTCATTATTTATTTATATTGGTGTAATATCTACTGTATTCCAACTTTTCCATGGTTCATACCCCCCGATACTACCCATGGATTCATCAAAATAAGCAAACAACACATAGAAAACATAATATGTCAAAAACAAAACAGTCTGTAGTAATATGTAACTCTTGAATACTTCTTTAACTCCAAAAATTCTGACAAATTAGAACAACCTAAGTAATTTGTTTATTAATCTTCTGCAAAAAGAATCAGTATTTTATCAAGCTCTTGTTAAAAATGAGAATTGATGTCTTGAGTGCAGAAGTTTCTCTTTTTCAGCAAGATCAAATCAACTATCACCGTAAGCCATCCTAAAGATCTTACTTGGCACAAACACCAATTAAAACACAAAACCACATCTAACCAGATGCTAGATGAATTATTTATTGCAAAACAAGAACAAAAAATAAATTAGGTTGCCTCCCAACAAGCGCTATTGTTTAACGCCCTTAGCTAGGCATAAAAACACAAATAGATCTAGGTATTGTCATCTTTGGTATGCAATCCATAAGTAGCTCTCATAATGGATTCATATGGCAATTTAATTTTCTTTCTTGGAAAGTGTTCCATGCCCTTCCTTAATGGAAATTGAAATCATCCGTTATTTTGGCACAAGTTTTTTTGGTTCTCAAAAAGAAACAGTTTGATATTGTTTCCTTCTTTCATATCAATAATTGCATCAATCGTTTTAAGGAAAGGTCTGCCAAGAATAATAGGACATGTAGGATTGCAATCTATATCAACAACAATGAAATCTATGGGCACATAATTCCTATTTGCAACAATAAGAACATCATTAATCCTTCCCTCAAAGAAGTTAGAAGCTTTCTCGTACTACCCAGCTATTGTCGTCGTTTTGTTGAGACCTTCTCCAAGATCGCCAAGCCCCTGACTAATCTGCTTCACAAGGGCGTCAAGTTCGATTGGACAGAAAAGTGTTAGGGAAGTTTCCAGCCACTCAAAGACAAGCTGACTTCTGCCCCAGTGCTGGCTCCTCCACATACGAAGAAGGATTTCATCATCTACTATGACGCTTCATGTCAAGGATTAGGTTGTGTCCTAATGCAAGAGCGGACAGTGATTGCCTATGCCTCTTGTCAGTTGCGCCCTCACGAAGAGGACTACCCAATTCATCACCTCGAGCTGGCTGCAGTTATATATGCACTGAAACAGTGGCGACGTTACCTTCTCGGTAATCGTTGCGAGATCTTCACCGACCACCAAAGTCTGAAGTACGTGTTTACTGATGTGGCTTGAACTACGTCGGTATTTCCCCAAAGAGGAAGGATGATGCAGCACAGCTACGGTAGGTATTTCCCTCAGTTATGAGACCAAGGTTATCGAACCAGTAGGAGAACCACGCAACACTACGTGAACGGCACCAGCACACAAAGAACAAATACTTGCAACCCGATGTAAAAGAGGGGTTGTCAATCCCTCCCGGGTAAAAGATAGGTAAAATTTGTAGTAGATTGGATAAATAGATCTCGTGGGAACGCGAGATAAAATAAATAACAATAAATTGCAGCAAGGTATTTTGGGTTTTTGGATTAATATATCTGAAAATAAAATCAAATAAAAATAGATCTCAAAGGCAAATATAATAAAGAAGAGACCCGGGGCCGTAGATTTCACTAGTGGCTTCTCTCGAGAAAAATAACATACGGTGGGTGAACAAATTACTGTTGGGCAATTCATAGAACTTCAAATAATCATGAAGATATCCACACAATGATCATTACATAGGCATCACGTCCAAGATTAGTAGACCGACTCATGCCTGCATCTACTACTATTACTCCACACATCGACCGCTATCGAGCATGCATCAAGTGTATTAAGTTCATGGAGAAATGGTGTAATGCAATAAGAATGATGACAGGATGTAGACAAGATCTACTCATATAGGAATAGACCCCATCTTGTTATCCCTAATAGCAATGACACATATGTGTCGTTTCCCCTTTTGTCACTGGGATCGAGCACCGTAAGATCGAACCCATCACAAAGCACCTCTTCCCATGGCAAGAAAAATCTATCTAGTCAGCCTAAGTAAACCAAATATTCGAAGAAGAAATACGAGGCTATAAGTAATCATGCATATAAGAGATCAAAGAAACTCAAATAACTTTCATGGATAAAAACATAGATCTGATCATAAACTCAAAGTTCATCGGATCCCAGCAAACACACCACAAAAAGAGTTACATCAAATAGATCTTCAAGAGACCATTGTATTGAGAATCAAAAGAGAGATAGAGGAAGCCATTTAGCTAGAAACTACGGACCCGTAGGTCTACAATGGACTAATCACGCAACGTCGGAGAGGCACCAATGAGGATGAGCAACCCCTCTGTGATGGTGTCTAGATTGGATCTGTTCACAGTGAAACAACGAGAAGTTCAAATACTGCAAGGAATGCATTTCAGGTGAGAATAAAAGTATAGAAAAATAAAAGCTTAAAAGGTTTGTTGAAAGAAGTTCAAGTGCTCTATCCGGGAAGTTCAAAAATTCTTGCGAGAGATGTTCACCTTGTATTTCCATGTTCAAAAACACAAAATAGAAATTGTTTTTTGCATTTTAAAATAATTCTTTCAATCCACAAAGAAGTTCAGTTATTATTTGGAGCAAAAAGGAAATAAAAAAATTCAAATTATAAAAACGGAAAAAGTTCACGTACTACATGGTGTGTGTTGAATATGAGAAAAATGAATAAAAAGGCAAGATCCAATCATTTGTGTAACACCGACCAATGGATGAGAAAATTACAAACGAAAATACGTCACAGAAGTTCAACGTGAAAACAGCAGGAAGTTGAACTACTACACTGAATGAATTTCAGATGAAAATCTTTTCTTGCGTCGTGAGTATGAAAAAATGATCAACACGGGAAAGTTGCGTGTTTACAGTAGCTTTCCATCGGTATATCACTTGCTCAATTCCGGTGAGTGGATGGAGAGCTACGAGCAAAAAAGCACGTCAAAAACAGAGTGAAGTTCAAGTAGACATGCCTAGAAGTTCAAGTTCTTCATGCGGTGCATCTTCGAAGAATCTGTTTCGCGATAAAGGCAGAACGCATGATCTCGCTGTTTTCAAAATTACATGAAAACGGCTAGGAATCGGAGAAAATCATCTACATGAAAAGGTTTCGCATTTTCGGTAGCTTTTCAATAGTATATTATTTGCCCCATTCCGATAAAGTTGTAGAAATTACGGGCAAAAAAATGTTTTTATCCATTTTCAAAATTAACTTTAAATCATAAAGAATTGGAAAAATCAATCTACATATAAAAGTTTCGCATTTGTTCAAGCTTTCCAACGCCATATCATTTGATGCATTCCAACAAACAATTGAGAAAATAACGCCAAAATACGAACTTGGTGGGACTTCTGTCATTTTCAAAATTACATTTAAATAATGTAAAATTGGAAAAAACTTTCTCTACAAAAAAGAAGCGCATTTTCTCAGCTTTCCAACGCCATATCATTTGCAACAATCGGACTAGCCGTTTTCAAATTAACCCAAAAATACTAACCCGGTTGTTCGGTTTTTGAAATTCCGCCAATTTTGAAAATCCTCTTTAACCATAGGGAATTTGGGAAAACTTTTAATATGTGAAATGAGGGTATTTGCAGCAGCTATCCAACGCCATCTCATTTGCCCCATTCCGATAAATAGTGTAGAAATAGGCTTGAAAATATGATTCATGTTTTTTTATGAAAAAAACGGTTTTCAAAACTGCTCTTAAACCGTGTATATTTTGCCGAAAATTCAACCTAGGCTATGGCACTGGTGTCCACAGCTTTCCAACGGTATATCACAAGCCCCATTTTGACACTTTTCAGCTGAAGTTCAACCTACCACTCGAGAAAGTTCAAGTGCTACTGTTGTGTCAGTATATGCAGTTATCAGAATATTATTCTCATCCCACGATCAAAATATTTAGGGCACCTAGGTGCCCAGGCACCTAAGCACCATGCAGGTAAGTCCCATGCGATTGATCACTTTCCAAATATTGTTACATGCCATACCTGCCATAATAATGCATGTTATTATAATACCTTGCAATTTATTTCCATCTATAAAATGACGTCCTAGTTTCCTTATAAATATGTACGCATTATAATACCTTGTGTACGATGTCTTCCTTTTGTCTTGTATTGGTAACCGGAATAGAACGCGCACACAAATATGTTGCACCCATCTTTATGTTTTGGCTACTAAAAATAAAAAGATACTGCCATGTCAATCGTAAGATTTTTTTCCTAGGTATCATATACCTAACACTAAGAATTTGTGTCCATATATATAATAGTACGTATATAACAGAAACATATAAATGATATACCCAAGGTACGATAGAGAGAAATGATATACATAAGAAATATATGTCCCAAAAGTGATATACCCATTAATG
>NC_057811.1:3674625-3675222 GCF_018294505.1 Triticum aestivum | reverse complement strand
GTGTGTGCAAAAAAATGTATATACCCATAAATGTATATACCCATAGGTGCATACTCAACTCCTCGTAAAATATTTTTATGTGTATATACCCATAGATGTACGCACCCCAACGTGAAATTTATGTGTGTATACTGAAATGTAATATTTATTTTTACATACCCCAACGTTAAATATATGTGTACATATCCCTACGTAAAAGTTATACGCATATACCTGACAAAGATGTATCCCAGTTATGATACTCGGGGAATATGATACTCTATAAATTATTCTACCATGAATTATGGTTTAAATATTAATAGGCCAATAATTATTAAGTATTTCTCACATACCTTAATACACGTTCATGCTTTCAAATTAGTAAGATTTAATGCATTGACGACTATCCATTAATTTAAACCATAAATGGTTGCCATGCATGCACGCATGCTTATTAATAATGCCATATATAATCACATTATTGGTTTACCATATCAACACCAACGTCAGCATCTGACGGCTATGAAAGCAAGGTGCCCAGGCACCTAGGTGTCCCATATTGTCGTCCTATATATATAGGGATTGACAATTCGTCACCCTGTGTGAGGAATAGTTATT
>NC_057811.1:3669115-3674360 GCF_018294505.1 Triticum aestivum | reverse complement strand
CCGTAAAAAATATTTTATGTTATGTAAAATTACAAACGTAAAAACATAGTGTAAAGTATGCATAAACTCCAAATTTTCTTGTCTTATGACCTATAATTTTATTTTCTTATACCAAATTTTACGTAGTGAATCAATAGGAACGTAACTATTTGAATTCCAAATGTAATTTAATTATGAAGTGATCGTAAGATTACCTTGGGTGAAGAATAACTTATTCTGCACCCTGGGTGATGAATAGCATCACTATTATATATGTGTGTGTGTGTGTGTGTGTGTGTGTGTGTGTGTGTGTTACTATTCATCACACATGGTGCAGAAAAAGTTATTCTTCATCCGAGGTAATCGTACGATCGCTTCCTAGTAAAATTACTTTTAGAATATAAATAGTTACATGTATATTGATTCAATATGTAAATTTTGATATAAAAAACAAAAATATAGGTTATAAGACCAGAAAAATCACATTTTATGTATGTTTTACACTATGTTTTTACATTCGTAATTTTACGTAACATAAAATACTTTTTACGGCGAGTACATATTTTCTTACGTTCTCTTTTTATGTATTAAATAAGACAAAATTTACGAAACGTAAAAATACGATGTACTGATGTCAAAATAGAGAAGGGGTGAAGGATAACTATTCCTCACCCAGGGTGACGAATAGCGCGACACCGCACACACACACACATGATTCCACATCTTCTCATGTTAATGTAATTTTCTATGACCCTTTTCAATGTAAACAAATGGGATTGGTGAATGGTGTGGAAGTTGCTAAAATATTCTCTCACTCATGCTCATAATAGCATATTACTTCTGGAATTGGTGAATGGTGCCCATGTTCTTTTGCAGCAAACTATATTTTAGTGTAATTAAATTTATTAATTAGGCATTTGATATAAAGTTTTGTTCATAACCTTTTGGCTACATATTACTTCTGGAATTGGTGAATGGTGCCCATGTTCTTTTGCAGCAAACTATATTTTAGTGTACTTCAATTTATTAATTACGCATTTGATATAAAGTTTTGTTCATAACCTTTTGGCTAAAACTTTCTCTAGTGTCGCATGCTATAGTTATAATTGGCATTGTTCTTTTTCTCTGCCAATATTTTCTCACAACATAAACAATGTATTCGGTTTACTTTATTCGTATATAAGAGGAATCACAATCAGGCTGTGGAGACCCCCTAGGTCTTTATTTTTTTGTAACACAACAGTGTGTCACAGAGAATGATTGATGGTCTAACATCAGCTTATGCAACGAAAACCATATATTTCCATACCTACCTTAATATTTCTCTCTTACACTCCTTCATGAAGAATCAGTATTTCCACTACATCCAAATGTTATTTATATGTCGACGCTATGAATCATCCGATCCGATCACGGAGATTCACCTAAGTTCAAAGGGATAAGAAGCTATGAATAACTATCGAGAAATACGCATATATTTTCCCTCGCTCAATTTTTGGGTCCATGTTGCATTGCATCAATGTAAAATTATAAATTTTAATAAAATGGTAATCAGGGCACTGGTGTTTTTAAAACATTATTCCACATTTAGATTTATGGGTAGCATTTTGTAGTCAATTAAATCCCATCGAAGAATTTGTATAATGTAAACTGATTTATTTTGCGAAAGAATCTCTATTATGTATACCTATTAAGGAGTATTCTTTTTGTTAACAATCAGACTAATAATCTTGATGGGAAACATTTTCCCTCAGATGTCTGATTTGTCAAATCCATCAGACTGGTCGCGAGCCTGATTGATTTGAGCGAACATGTGAGCAGTAGCCCCAGTGTCCATGTACCAGTGTCCATGTACCAGGATGAGCGAACATGTGAGATTACCAAGATGAGCGAACATGTGAGCAGTAGCCCCAGTGTCCATGTACCAGTCGCTACCGCCGGTATAATTTCTGGGCGAAGGAGCAGTGTGCAGCGCGGTGAGAAACACCGGGTCCCACGGTGCCAGAGGCAGCGCCCGCGGCGGCGATGGAGACGCCATCGGGAAGCTGTGGGCGCCCGTTAGCTGCGGTGGTGGGGGAGGGGGGTACCTGCCGTATGGCTGCGGCTCAGCATAATATGCCTGATGAGCCGACGGACGCGGCACGGGAAGACTCGGCGCCAGCGCCCGATGGACCGGCATGGTGTACGCGTGGACGACGCCCGTCCATGGGTCGTAGCCACTGGCCCAAGGTGGAAGGGGCTGCTACTGCTGACGAGGGGCACCGCCGGCGGCTGCTGCTGCTGCTTGCGTAGGGGGGCGGCGGGAGGGGCGGCTGCTACTACGGCTGGTAGGGCAAGGGGGCGCTGCTGTTGAGGAGCGGTGGGCGGTGGAGGAGGGCCGCCGCGAGTGGTGCCGGCGGCGAGAGCGGTATGCATGGTGCGGGTCTTCACTTGTTTCATCCGGCGCTCCTCCAACCGGAGATAAGCCACAAACTTGGCAAAGGAGGGCTCGGGGATGAGCGTGAGATTCGTCACGCCATTACCGAAGTCCTCGTTGAGGCCGGCGGTGAGCGTGCTGAGAAAGAGATCATCATCGATCTTCTCGCCAATGTCACGGAGCTCGTCAGCAATGGTCTTGAGGCGGCGACAGTAGTCATCGACGGAAGAGTTATCTTGGTGGGACCTGAAGAACTCAGGCTGCAAAAAAAACGCGGCATTGGAGACGATTGTCGGTGAAGAGTCTGTTCAGTTTGGTCCAAACGGTGTGGCATCATCATCGTCTTGCACGACCGTATGAAACAGGTCCGGCGAGATGGTGAGGAAGAACCACCGGATGAGCGTGGCGTCAATGGTGGACCACTAGTGATGCGCGGGAACGAGGCTTGAGTCAACGGAACCATCCACGTGATCAAGGAGGTTGTACTCCCGGAACATGAGGAAGAAGTAGGTCTTCCATGCATAGTAGGAGGAATCCGTCTGAGCAAGACGAACCGGAGCCCGCTCGTAGATGTTGAGGTTGCGGATGTCGGCAGCGTCGGGAGGATTGGCATCGGCGAACGGGTTGGAGGTGGAGGAGGTGACGGAAGACGTGATGAGGAGGATCTAGGGTTGCGGCGGCGGCTAAGGGTGCAGCGGCAGCAGGTGTAGGAGAGACGGGGCAGCGGCAGTAGGGTGGTGCTTGTTTCTGTTTTCTTCCTCTTTAGCCATTGCTTCTTTAATCATATCTTTGGGCGGCGGCCCTATGGAGGAGCGGCGGCAGCGGCGCGGAAGCTAGGGTTTAGAACCCGGAAACTGATACCTTGTATGATGATGGAAATGCATGATATATTGATCAGGTGCAATCACACGTATATATGATGTACAAAGTGGGCCACGACCTCAACTATACAAGGAACTAGGAGATGGGCCAGATACACAAAGATGCACATAACATATATACTCAACAAGAACCAGTGGGCATTTCAGTAGAGGAGCATCTAGGTCGCGTTCAATGAATGCTTAGTATTCGTTATGTCAACCTTTCAGCTGCACTCTTTATGTTTTAATTGGTTGTAATTGTACTGGAGTCTATGAGGTGGTGTCAGTGAACATATTCAGTGTTTATGCGCGTCAACAATTCTTTTATTGTGGTCAGTGGTCATCACTTGTCAAAGATCTTAGCATTTTCATAAGCTTAATTTCTTCATTCATCTAAAGCACTAATGTCAAGCAACGTTTTCATCTAGAGAACAATTGCCTTCCAAAAGCATCTAGGGAACAGTTGCTTAGCTCATCTGTAACACTTACCACAGTATGTGCATATTAGGATACCACCAACTAAGCAACTCGGTAGTTCATCTGATTACATTAGAGATTAGACTGACAAGAGAGTTTTAGCACTTACTCCATCATATTCAGATCAGCAATTACCTGCCTGCTACTTGAACAGCACAAGACTACTGTACTTGAGTAATTCAGGGGAACGTAAACCCACACAAATATTCAGAGCCGCGAGTGTCACCATCCCCTCACACGTGCACTGCACAACAGCAGCCAACCAAACAACACAAGAAATTCGTCAGAGAGAGGATGCATGGCAATGGCATGGCATGGATGTACGATACATTACCTCGCTCAGTTCACTTCATATGGATAGACGGATAGATCATACAGGTTCAAAAGTAGCACGCATTCTTGTCCTCGGCCGAGCCCGGCTTCATGTAGGGCTCATTCTCAAACATGTCCAGCCCCACGCAGGACATGGATGGGGTTGGCCCTCAGGTGCTCCACCAGCACAACCCAGTCGATCACGGGGCCCCAACTCGTGTTCACCAGCATCGCCTCCTTCATCATCGCCAGACGCTCCGGGGTGATCAGGTAGCACGGTGTCTTGTCCAGCACAGGGTGTAGGCTTATCTGATGCCATCAACAGAAACAAAATTCCTCATCTCAGTTGCACATTTTCCATGTGCATTTTGAAAATTGCAATGTCAGTGTGCATATTCTGTCTATCTAATCAACTTACCACATCGGCATCCCTGAGCACTTCCTCCATACCGGAAGAAGTGATGCAGCCAGCTCCGGCATCGTGTCTGACTGAACCCCCTGCGTTGCGTACACCCGTCCATGACCCCTCATTCATGCTCATCAAGAGATTCCGAGTTCAGAGCAACATTTGTGTCAATCAAAGGAAACGTTCTGCAGCGGGATGCAAACACCCGAATATTTGCTATCAATATCCAGCAGAATGGTGACACATCAGTTCACAATAAACTATATAATTCAGCTCAAATCAGGTCGTCTTGTTCTTACGGCCCTTGCCGTGGCAAAACGTCGAACGCCTTTTTGTATTTTCACTAGGACATATGCCCGTGCGTTGCACCGGGGAGAAGAAAATTTCATATCCCTAATTTCTCAAGAAAGTAACGGACTTCATCGCCCATCTACCTCCATCCGGCTTATATTTCCACAACCTAAGAAGAAATTGCATTGTTCAGACCTGTGTGAAGAAAACATATGTTGCAATGAATCTGGTTTGGCCGGGTAGCGGAACTATGCCCAACTCATAACGACTTAGGAATCAGGAAGGCCACATGTCTCTGTCTAAAGAGCATAGTTAGTACAATAAACAAACCAACACCAGCTGTCTGAACTGTACCTTCAAATCTAGACCTAGTTTAATCTCATAGGGCCAAAGTAATCAGTTAATTCATGAAACATATAGTCAATTTTCTATAAGGGAACATATAATTGTCCACTCAAGGTTGAAGATGCAGTTTGAAAGGACTGTCCAATGGGCTCCTCTCTC
>NC_057811.1:3651199-3668826 GCF_018294505.1 Triticum aestivum | reverse complement strand
ACGCAGGCGGTCAGCTGGGCGCCGCCGCCGCCGTTGGCGGCGCGGCAGCGCGATCTGGTGTCGTCCGCTCGACCCAGATCTGGGCCCTTCGGGCCCCATCTGGGCTTGGGCGGGCCGGCGGCGGGGATCGTCTCCGGCGTGGCTTCTGGGAGGCGGGGGAGACGCAACGAGTGGCTGGGTGCTGGCGGCGCCGACGCCGACCTGCTGCATCGTGGTCGGCGGGGCTTAACGGGCCCGAGGCGGGCCTGGCTGGGCCAGGGGTGGCCCGGCATGCCCTGCGGCCATGTCCGGACGGCTATCGCGACGGTGCCGGAGGCATGGGCCTCCCGCACGACGGCGGTGGAGGTGGTTCCCTCCCGCTCGGCGTCGGTGTTGCTGCTCCCGTCGTGGTGCGCTTCTCTCCTGTCCTCTTGGCCTCGTGGTGGTGTTCGTAGTGAGGCGGCGTTGGTGGCGGCGCTTCTGCGTTGGCGCATGGGGGTGGGCGACGGTTTGGCGGGTCGGTTTCATCCGGTTGGGCGGTTGGGTCTGGGAATGCAGGAGAAATACCTACCGGCTTCGGCCCCGATGCGGTGACACCCGCGGGTGCCACCATTCCTTCCTGGAGGGTGTCAGTGGTATTCACCCCCCACCTCCCTCCGCGTGCCGGGGGAAACCCTAGGACTCGTCCGGGTAGCAGCGTCGTCGGCGTCGCATTCCTTCTTGGATGTGTTGCTTGGTACGCGGCGGTTCGGAACCTCGGTCTGTGGTGGTTTTTATCCGGTGGGCGCCGCGGTGGCGGGTCATCCGCGCTTTGCCGAGCTGCCGTAGTTGGCATTTGTTTCTTCTTCCTTTTTTTTTGGTGTGTTGTGCTGCTCGCCACAGCGATCTCTGTACTCGGTGTTGGTTGCTTTGGAATAAAAAGCGGGGGGAAATCCTTTTTCGGCAAAGGACTTCCAATCTACATAAATCACGACCACATTTTCTGCATTTCATATCTAAAACAACATTGTCTGACCATTGGCTTAGGCACATTCTAATACAAATTGCAAACTGCTGATAAGTGCTGACATGGCATTGGTTTTCGGTGAGCATATAAATTTACTTGAGTGAAAATAAATTTTCAGTCATAGTGATAGCTCCAGCCAACAACCGAAAAAGTAGTCTCATTGGCTATAAGTGTCCCCAACAGTCCAAAGAGGTGTAGACTCCAGAGCAGCAGTATGAAACATCATCATAACCAAATCCTGAGAATATTGAAAATGTACTGTCAGCAACATGAACAAAGATAGAATGGCACACACTTAAATGGCGGGGAAGAAACATGACGTAAATATGGTGTATGGATTGATCACATCCAGTGACCGAAGGTCTCGTTGCCATTCTCCAGTGTATGGATTGATCACATCCTGAATGCTTTGCATCTACGAAAGAAGAAAATGTGTCAACTCAAAGCAAGATATAAAAAGCACCTAACGAAAGTAGTAGAGGATGCTCGGGTCATCTGCTTTCAGAAATGTCATGTTCACTGTTGTTAGCTTGCAACTTGATGGGTCTTTTGGATTAAATGAGGAAGCCCACTTGTAATGCTACCGATGCTTAGCTTCTGAAGAAACTGTGGATAACAAACTTGTGTGTTTCCGCTGCTTCAGTAGTCCTCCCATCAGTACCTGACGGCTGTTTGATTGCGCATTTCCGTATGCAATTTCTCAATCTAGCGAAATATATCATTTAATTTGGAATGTCTACCATGAATAACTACACCAAGATTGCACAATTTCAGCAGCTGAGAGATGTCGGCTAGCCCTTTCTCATCGCTGGAAACTTTGACTCGAGAATATGTCCATGTTCTTCATTTTCTCTCTGCAGAGGGACGCCATTAACAATGTCAAAACTGTTTTTCAGATCTTGCAACATCATCGATGGTATTGGAATAATTCTAGCCAAAAAGGAAAATACTTCAACACTGGAAAGGCAATAGCTTTTCTGTCAATTGACTGACTGTACCATTGCATGACGGGTGTCCAGCACCTCCAGGAACTGAAGCATCTAGATTTGCTTCAGCAGATACCATGGCGTCAATTCACATCATGCGTGTCACCAAAGACCACACCGAACGTGGCGGACCACACGCTAGCCCAAGCGCCGAGCTCGAGCCATGGTTCCACTGCCGCAGCCGCGCGCTTGCTTGGGGCAGCGACCATGACCGGGGCTAATTTTTAAGAAGTGTAATTGTGCTCTATTCATGGGCTGCAGACTGGTATAAAGAATTGAAATGTGTTCTCATCCAAAATCTAGTTGCCTGCGCTAGTGCACTTCAGTTAGTAATCGGATTTTGCTTCAGGGCCATTGAGCATGTTTTGTGCTAGTCCTAGGAACTGCTGGTTGTAAAAATACATTGTAGATGCATGGATCTCTCCAGTAAGAAACATTGCTATCTCATCAAGGTTAATTAGTGCCAATAAATACATGCAAAGAGAGATTATTAGGGGCCAAGCAGTAAAATAAAATAGACCAGCTCAAACTGAGATGCAGTCAAGAAGTCAAAGCAAGTTGGGGAGGAAGAGAGGTTGCAGACAAATTTGAAGCAATGAACTGCAGGTTGTCAGAGAACCAAAGACCATAATTTCAAGCCTCTTTTTCGACATACCTCAGGTGTAGAACTGACCGACGAAGTTTCGGTGAACAGTGGATCACTGTCGGACGCTGGCTTGTTATCCGTCGAAGTGTAGAACCAAATCACGACACGGAACTGAAGATTCAGAGAGCTGAAGCTGGACTAGCTGTTGTGTAGCTATGTGCAATTCAGAGAACTGAAGCCAGCCTCGCTGTTGTGAAGCTATGTGCCGGCGGGCCGTCCGGGCGTCCATTCAAATCACGAAACTGAACACAAAATTCAGATGACTGAATCTCGCTGTTGTGTAGCTATGTGCCTACAGGCAGTCCGGGCGTCCATCCAAATCACGACACTAAACTCAAAATTCAGAGAAGTGAAGCTCACTCTTGTGTAGCTATGTGCCGGCGGGCCGTCCGGGCATCTGGCCATGGGAGGCACGGATGTGTGCGGTGCGCCGGTTGCTGGAGACCAGCGGCGTGCTATGCCGTAGCTCCGCGGATGCCTGCAGTAGCGCGACCATCTCCTCCTCACGCACCACCGACTGCACCAACGCCGGAAGGTCCAGCGTGCCTTGATCTGTCAATGAATCACCATCTTAATGGTTCAATACCCAAAGAGATTTTCAAATTACCCAGCCTTTCTTACTTCTTGGACTTGTCATATAACTCCTTTTCTGGACCCCTTCCCAGTGAAGTTGGTAGCTTGAAAAACCTTAACGCGTTGATTCTATCAGGAAACCAGTTGTCTGGCAAGATACCAGAGAGTCTTTAGAATTGCATAGTGTTGGTATGGCTATTATTAGACAACAATTCCTTTGAGGGAAGCATACCTCAATCACTGAAGAATATAAAGGGGCTCAGTAAGCTGAACATGACCATGAATAAGTTCTCCGGTAATATTCCCGTAGCCCTTGGCAGTATTGGAAACCTGCAGGAACTGTACCTAGCACACAACAAATTGTCAGGATCAATCCCTGCAGTTCTACAGAATTTGACATTATTGACCAAATTGAATTTATCGTTCAACAATTTGCAAGGTGATGTGCCAAAGGAAGGTATTTTCAGAAACGTCACTCAGTTAGCGGTTGCTGGGAATGTCAATTTGTGTGGTGGTGCACCTCAACTTCACTTGGGTCCATGCCCCACAAGCCACTTAAGCAAGAAGAATAAAAAGATGTCAAAGCCTCTTATAATTTCTCTAACGGCAGCTGGAGCAATCTTGTTCTCACTTTCAGTTATTCTTGTTGTTTGGATACTTTGCAAGAAGCTCAAACCAAACCAGAAGACATTAACACAAAATTCCATTGCTGATAAGCATTACAAGAGAATCTCCTATGATGCATTATTCAGAGGAACTAACGAGTTTTCAGAAGTGAACTTGCTTGGAAGAGGAAGTTACGGTGCAGTTTATAAGTGTGTTTTGGACACTGAAGATAGAACATTTGCTGTCAAGGTGTTTAATCTTGGTCAATCTAGGTATTCCAAGAGTTTTGAGGTTGAATGTGAGGCCATGAGAAGAATACGACATCGTTGTCTCATTAAGATCATTACTTCTTGTTCGAGCGTCAACCACCAAGGTCAAGAATTCAAGGCACTGGTCTTTGAGTTCATGCCCAGTGGTAACTTGGATGCTTGGCTCCATCCAAAATCTCAAGAGCCCACTACAGACAACACACTCAGCCTTGCCCAGAGGCTTGATATTGCTGTTGATATTGTGGACGCAGTAGAATATTTGCACAACTACTGTCAGGCATGTGTAATCCACTGTGATCTTAAGCCAAGCAACATTCTTCTTGCTGAAGACATGAGCGCGCGAGTTGGAGACTTTGGCATGTCCAAGATCCTTCAAGAAAATATAAGTGAGGGGACGCAAACTTCGTATAGCTCAACTGGAATTAGAGGTTCCATAGGCTATGTTGCTCCAGGTGACTGAAACTCTAGTAAACTTATATTTTACTGACACTCTACTAGACTTCAAGTTTACTTTTCACTGGAATATGGCATGCTAACCACAAGACTTTGCATAATTGCAGAGTATGGCGAAGGCTCTGCAGTCTCAATGGCTGGTGATATTTATAGTCTTGGCATATTGCTGCTCGAGATGTTTACTGGAAGGAGCCCAATGGAAGGCACGTTCAGAGATTCATTGGGTCTGCATAGTTTTGTCGAGGATGCTCTTCCAAGTAGAACCTTGGAGATAGCTGACCCAACGATATGGTTGCACAGCAAACAACATGATAACATTATAAATATTAGAATCCAGGAGTGCTTGGTTTTAGTTTTCAAGCTTGGCTTATCCTGCTCCAAGGCAGGACCTCGAAACCGAGCACTGACGAGAGATATAGCAGCGCAGATGCATGCAATCAGAAATGCGTACCTCAAGTCTATGGGGGAGCATGGAGCAGAAAGAGAAGCCTCGACTCAAGAAATCAAACACAACGTTGAATAAACAAGCTGGTACAAGACATGATCCTGCATTGGTTAGAAAATTATGTATCATTTCAGTTAGTAATTGTTTTCAGAGCTATGTTGCTTTACAACTATATTACATAAATTGCCAAACCATGGTGCTCTGCAAATAATAGCACTATATCAAGTTGTAGAGAGTTTCAGAAATCAAACAGTGTAACTGATTTTACCATTCTCAGAAACTATACACATGCAGCAACACTGGTTTCTCAAAAACTTTACACATGCAAGCAGCATTGCTTCATGTTTCAGGTTAACCAGCAGGCAAAAACTAGGATTGCACAGTAACAAGCACTAAGGAAACAAATGGCAAATTAGAAGTGCATTAGTATTATTCAGATAATTCATGCAACAATTTCCAGGAACACATTATGCTAAATTCCAAGAATTACTATAAAAACATCCGCAAACAAGCTCAAGGAAATCAAAGTCGTCAAAAATTGGATCAGATCAAATCACATCCATTTCCCATTCGAACCATTTTACCTACCAGCCACACGGACAAAATAGAATCCAAATGGCACATCTATATCAAGCTTCATATGCACTGGGCAAACTCCTTGCCTTGCAAATGCAGGTGTCTGTAAAAAATGCAACGGATACGAACAAAAATCATGAGTCAAATAGTTGCTGGAAAATATGTAAATAACCTTATAGGCTTCCTTGATAGTCAATGGCACCAATTACAAGACCCTTATATGATCGTTCTGATTGTCTAGTCCCTTCAGATTTCAACCAACCAGGGCCTTTTTTTAGAATGTAGAACTACAGCCATTACCAAAGATCAGTAAAATTTTAGTCGTGATACTATGGCATCTTGTTACTCAACTTCGTTAGACCAGAAGTACACAGAAAAGATAACAAACAAGACAACCTTAATTCAAATGCAGTTGTGCACAATGCTTTGTTAGTTGATAGTCAATTTGTGACATGACTCCCTTAACTGAAAGTGGAATATGCACCACCAGGCATGCCACATCACCAGCGCCACTAGTCTACCCATGCTTATAACTGACATCACAACATCAAGGGTCCATCAAAAGCAAGTAAGAATAGAATGTTGCATGGTTCATACCTCCTACATAGTACTATAATAGTGAATTTACATTTTCTTGAAGCATCAGAAGCTTCACATAGTCACACCGTACCATCAAGCCATCTCATGTTGAACCGCACCATCTCGAGGTTTCCTTTCAGGGCCCTCCCGACTCTCAACTGTAGGCTCTATGTTGTTTGTCAAGAAGATATCCTCTGCCTTATCATTGGAAGTGAACTGACGTAAAAAAAAAGGCTATCAGAAATTACCAAATCATGGGATAGCAAGTTGCTGCGAACGTACAAACGGAACAATGTTACTGACAATACTCCATAGTAGATCGCTCTCAGGAACTACTTTCAAGTAATGATATATATAAGCATGATGCTTCGAAATATCTGATGGCCATTAACACTAACTTGAGGATATATATAGGGAAGAGTTAATGCAAGTGTTCAAAATTAGGGGTCTGGTGAGTCAAGTTCACACATCACTTAAATAAGAGGGTATAAGCAGACTGCAGAAGGGCAATGTTCAAATATAGTTGAGCTATTTAGTAAAAGAGTCTTTTCCCGTGGTGCACCTCATGAGTAGCATTGTTTTAATTTGTCATAACTGATGTACAATCAATCATCATATCTTGCAGATTTAGTGAAATAATGAGCTATACCTATTCTCTTGTGCATCAATATAAACAAATCAGCAGCGACACATAGTAACCTTAACATATGTCATAGTCGCACAAAAGTGTCATTTATATAAGTAGACCATTACATAAGTGAGCTGATGAAATAACAATTAGAGCAGAAGATTAAGCCAAGGAATAGCACCACATGAAAACCTTACAAACATATATACTCGCTCAGTTAAGCCTTACAAACATAGCCTAAAAACAGTCAAGAGGCTATATTGATATGTGGCACTTGTCAGTCATCTCTTTGTGTCCAGAAAAGAATGGGGTGGTGTAATGACAAGTTAAACAACATACTACTGAGTCGAAGATAAGAGGTTAGGAACACTACTTCTCGTGATGATTTATAAGAAAACGGCATACACATAAGTAGACTGAACTGAACATTTCCTGTGCCTAATACAGGTTCAGAGGCCAGTTGTGGACAAAACATCTACAGTTTACTTGCCATTTCTTGTGCCAAATATGCTGCGTCGGCGCGCGCTGGCGGAGGATTTTCAAAGGGAAAAGCAGGGGACGGAAGTACCTTGCGTCGGCGAAGATCCCTCGGGTGGCGGCGGCGGTCGCCGAAGATCCCTCCGGCGGCGGCGGCGGCGGGGCGTGAGTAGGGATTTTCTTCCAACCGTGGACCAACCTAGCGAGCCGGGCCGCGACTGGTGGGCCGTCCAGCGTGCTTAGCGGCTTTAATTAGGCTGTGTGCGCTCGGTTCGACGTCGCTTAATCCCTCAGACTGATTTGTCCTCTCCCTTTATATATTAATTAATAAAATCATTTAACTAAACTAAAAAAATAATTGAAAAAATCTTCACCACACATTAAAAAATATTTTTGTAACGTAAAATGCTGCTCACACATATTTAAAAAACATTCAACATTTTGCAAAATGTTCAAAAGAATTGAGTGAAAGGTTCGGGTATTAAAAAATTGTTCATGATGTTTTAATGTTCAGGAAAATAAATTAGTCTTGAGTAATTCGTTAGAAATGTTCTTATTTTTTGCAAATTTATTCATCACATAAAAAAAATGTTCACACGTAAAAAAAACGATCATGACATTTCGTAAAAGTATTCACAGACTGAAGAAAAATGTTTGTGCTGTTTATAAAAACTGTTCATAACATATACAAAAAGATCTTTGGATCGTTTAAAAAATGTTCGTAAACACATTATATATGTACCTATGTTCTACAAAAAGAACATTCCTGATATTCATGAAAAATGTTCAACGTGAGTTTGAAAAGTGCTCAGCATGTATTTCGAAAATGTACAATGTGTATCTGAAAATTGATCTATCTATATATAAAAATGTTCAATGTGCATTTGACAAATTTTGACTATGTGTTTAAAAAATGTTCAATGTGTGCCTAAAAGGAATTCACCATTTATAAAAAAAATATGTTAAACATGTATTAAAAAAGTTAACTCTTAATTGAAAATATTTGAAAATTATAAAAAAAAGGGAAAATTTTAATGAAAAATAAATTTAGAAAATAGAAAAAAGATAAAACCCGAACGTTCCAAACAGGTGCCTACTCTACATTGAAGATACTACCTAACCAGCATTATTCCGTAAAAAAAGACTACCTAACTAGCGTTATTGGGCCAGCCCATCCTAGTGCCTACTGCAATAGGCCAGACATAGCTCTCCCGATTCACCCAACCTACCGGCTAGCCAGCTAATTTAGGGGTGTTTGGTTTTAGGGACTATTTTGTGTTGGGACTAAAAAATGTCCCTAAAAGTCCCTAGCAAACCAAACAGGGGTGACTTTTTTAAGACTTTTTGCTAAAAGTCCTTAGAAACCCCTCTTTGAGAGTCTTTTTCAAAAAGCCCTAGGGACTAGAAAAAATCCCAGGACTAGAGAACCAAACACCACCTTAATCGGGAGGTTTACTAAAAGAAGCTAATTTAATGTGTACCTAACACGTATGTGGACGTATACAATGAAGTCTCTAATCAAACCCGGCCAAACGAACCTTAAAAAAAACGACCAAACGAAGCAAGTCTCTGATTAAACTTCACGTACGTAAGTACAACAACATCATCGATCAAACTTGTCCAAGACTATTTCCAACTCTCCTCCGTATTTCACACGTCATGGATGTGTGCTACTATATTATGTCCTCGTCCCCGGCCAGGAGCTACACATCATCGATCCAAGGTAAGGAACATAGCTAGGTACTCCATAGCCAGCCGAGCCAACCGAGATCATGGGCAACTACATGAGCAACCAGTTGTCGTACCGGCACACGCAGCGGGTGGTGGTGAAGATGGACATGGAGAAAGGCGGCTGCGGCACCGAGTTCCACTGGGCCCGCACGAATTGCGAGGGGAGGAAGAACGCCGCCGACGTGCAACGCTGCATCAAGTCGACGGCGGCGCTGCAGGAGTGCATGGAGGGCAACAAGTGCCACTTCAACAACTACATCAAGATCATGAACAAAGGGCTGGACGAGGACGAGCAGCGCCACGGGAGCAGCAGCAGATACTTGTTGTTTTGGGAACAACAGGATCGCCGGTGGAGGTGGAGGTGGTGGACCGGCATGATCAGGACCTCGCCGCCACCGGCCTCTGATAATCCCTTCGCCGCCCCCTCAACTAGATAGATTGATAGATCGATTTCTTTCAAGATCCTTCTGATTACTTAGGCATAGATGGCAGGTGTTGATAGATTTATTTCAGGATTATTAGTACGATTACTTACCCACTTAGGTGTTGCATTATTATTTTCTTCGATCGCAGTTTGTCGACGTTGAACTTGTTCTCGTATGTGGACATGATGGATCGTTAATTTATAATACGATCTAAATATGCTGATACCTATACATTTTTTTTAGAAAAGGAGGATAAACCCCCGGCCTCTACATCTGGACGATGCATGCGGCCATCTTATTAATTATTCACAGAGATTATACAAAGTAGCACAGTGAGCCTGAAGCCACCATCTAGGTAACACATGTTACTACTCCTATCCCACTGATGAAAGTGTGCCGAATATTCGGGCCTAATACCAAACGGACATCGCACCAAACCCTAACATCTAAAGCCGGATGCCCCAGCCCAGCCACACACCGGGACTGGGTCCCATACCGGACCGACGCACTCCCAGAGGCTGTCGCCGCCATCTTTCACCGGTCCATCTCCAGAGCAGCAAGTAACCCATCGACCTTGCCTGGCTGTCGTCGACGCCACCACGATGTCAGACAACTCCACCATCCTACATGAATCCGTCCACATGCGCCGTCGCCGAACCTCCGCAGCACCATGCCACCGGGATCCGCCATCGGCCTTGCGGTGGATGAGACACCGCTCTTCCGTTTGTCCCGTCCAACTAGCACTTGCTCCAAAACGATGCCACCGGGAGGGACAATGGCATCAAAGGTATCATCATCGTTCGATCTGGTAGATCCAGATCTAGGGTTTCCCCTGGAGCATCACGAGTGGGGTGCCACGACCTGCAACAACGATGCCTCGAGAAGGGAACGACGTCATAGACGCCACCATCGTCCGCCATTATCGAAGTTGGCGCGATTTTCACCGGAAGTCACGTCCCTCCAACCTCGCGGCTGGCTGGAACCGAACGGAGCCTCGTCGTGGAGACGAGGACCGCCATAGGCACGCCGGCACGGAGCCTCCAGCCGCCCCTCACCGGCCCTCCTCGCGCCACCGGCCGGCCAAGGACGCACCGAGACGGATCTGGACAGGACGCCAGATCCGCAGCCATAGGAGCGACCCATGAGCCCGCAACCGCCACACCGCCAGCCATGTAGGTTCCCATCGCCGCCGCGCAGCAGGGGCGCGGCCCTGACTACCGCCCCCGGCCTCCCCGCGTGAGATGCCGCCTCCGCCTCACTGGATCTGCCGCGGCGACCAGCCGCCCTGGATCTGCGGTGCAGGACCCGCCGCCACCGCGGCCCTAGCCGGCGGCTAGGGATGGAGGAGCGGGGACGGGCTGGCGGCGCGGGAACGGGGGCCCGTGGCGCCGCCCGAGGGGGGGGCGGCGCGAGGGAGAGGGGAGAGACGCGAGGGGAGGGGGAGCAATTAATACCTATACATATGTGCAACACTGCATAACCACACGGAAGATTCATTAATCCTTTTCCAGCATAGTTTGCAAAGGAGACTAGAAAAGTTTCTTAAGAATGGCCAGCTAGCAGTAGCTGCTAAACCGAGAAACCAATATTTATTTCATGGTGCTAGATGATGCCTCCCGTGTTGTTGCGGGAAAAATAATTTAAAATAATTTGTGCAATAATCTAACATCATGATAAAGAGAACATATAATGTGCTTATAATTTTGGTTATGTCGTTAGTATATTTTCTGCAACAACCAAGTGCGGGAGTATGCAATGGAATAAAATTTTATTTTCCGGTAGTTTTTCTGAATGTAGGTACCGATGAAGCCACTAATTAAACTAATTAATGTGACCCTGCTAAGACCATTGAGAACTATACTCCTGGTCTGGAAAATTGCAAGGTAAAAATGCATGTTAAAGTACAAATTTCACAACTGGAAACCTGGACTACATGTACATGTTTCACACAGATAATAAACTCGCAATAAATTCATTGGATATTGAAAATAATTACTAAGGAGGCATATTTACTTAGGCGAGGCTGCATGTTTAGTAAATAGGATTAGTGGATAAGAACTATATAGATAGATAGATAGGATTTCTTATACGCTTGCTAGATATTCCACTTTTTGTAGGACAACCCCATTTTTTATTAGTCATTTACAAATGGTAAGGCTTGCCAATTATGTTATTTTTCGAGTCTGTACAAAAAAAACTTTTATGTATGTTCCAAAATATAAGATGTATTTTTGCAAAAATTCAAACATTAATATGTTTCATCAAGTTATGTATTGATAGTTATTTGGGTATAATGACACTATTTGGGTATCATGTATTGATAGTTATTTTATAAAATCTAGTTCAACAAAGAAGATTTTGTCTTTAAAAGATAATAATGCTCCTTATATTTCAAAACCTAGGGAGTATGCCATTCTCATTGAAGTACCCGACTTTGACAGCGAGACACGCGCTGATGTACTAAAGATAATCCTTCTGAAGCATTGTAAAGATATGTGAACTTTGCATCGATTTCATAGGACCGATTGGTGGCATCGCTATGAGGGCCATGAGAAGGGACATTGGTCAAACAGTAACTATTTTGGTTGATCTTTCATTATCTCGGTTTAAGGAGTCCAGTGCTTATTTTCTTATTCAAGCTCTTTCATGGGCTATCTTGTGTTGGGCCTTATTTTGTGTGAGTGTGTTGGTGTTGCCTATGTGCATCTTAGCTATGCAGAGGCCGGGTGTGTACTCATTGTGTTTGCATCCTCTTGATGCTCCATTTTGAGGCAATAAACCCTTTATCGAAAATCTTGTGTTGGGCCTTATACTCCATAGTCTGGTCGTGTGCATATTTGCAGGGAGCTATTTCTTATCTATCCCTCATGCGATGACCCAGGTGCTCACGGATTCCCAATCTGTCTTCGAGCATCTTTCCTTGAAGAGGCCAGCCTGAGATGCCAGATCAGTATCCACCTAAAAGGATGGACTTTGTCATGCAAATGTAAAACATACATAAATAAATAAGTGAAGAATTTTTCAACATCGAGCCAAGCATTTTAGACCTCACTGGCCGCACGGTTACTGAAATTGAGTATGGTTGCTATAGTCAAAGGAGGCTTCAGATGCCCTTGCTCTGGTCTACCATTAGGGATGGACCAAAAGATCGAAGCTCATGAGCTTAATGAGCACTCGGTAGCTCAGCTTGTTAAACTCGTAGCTTGCTTTTTAATGAACAGAGTCAATCATTGATTTTAGCTCGTTAAACTTAACGAGCAAGCTAACAAGTTTCGTGAGTAGCTTGTTAAGCTCGTTAGTACAACACAACATATATTTCTATTATAGGTAACACCATATTTGTGGCACGTCTACCCATCTACTCAATCTAATCAACCCAATCCAATCCATAGAAGGCAAAAAATTAGCACACCTCCTCTTGTAGTCACCAGATTCCTTCATAAAACTTACACCCACACATAGGCCATAACACAATGTAGTCTGTTAATGAGCGCGCTCACCAGCTTAACGAGTGTTGATGTTGACATGGTGCTGGTTGGCACCAACGAAATGGGTCGAGATGAGAAGAGAAGGGTGTGTGGTGGGGTGGGGTTTTGTGTTCAGCCCGCATGTTGGATATAATATGGCGGATAGTCCGGACAACGACATTTCTTCCCACATATGATGTGGATTTGCGGGAGACCGGACTGTCCAAATGTTTGAATTTTGGGGAGCCTACCCGGCGTCTGTTTGATGTCCGAACACGCCCGAACATATGAGGGAGAAATGAACTTCGACATTGAAAACGACCTTAGTTATTTATTTAATTCATTTATATATGCATTGTAGCCCATAGCAACGCATGGACCTTCTACTAGTCTTTACTAATAACAGAGTAAAACGTTGTGTACATAGTTTTTTTTTAGGGACGTACTGTACATAGTTATGGGGTATCATTTATGTACAATTATTTCGTCAGTGGCACTGAAGAACCGATGAGAATCCTCCGACACAACCAGCACATGCTTTGATAATACTCATCCTTTCCTTAACCATGCATGCAAAGTCCGAAAAGGAAGCTGTGATGGAGAGCAAAGAAGATACCAAACTCCTGCTCCTACATTGGCATCCTCTCCCTTACTTCCCTCCGAAACCTCCGTTCCCTTGATGCCACTCCATCCTCTCCTATATTAACACGATATTGGCATTATTAAATTAGCTACTAGTACACATGAGCTAGCTAGCAAGTAGGGGCTATCTCTCGCTCGCGATGTCCTTCGATTTTGACGATGAAGACCAGAACGTCCCTTATGCATATTATACACCAGGTGATTTTATTCCATTAAGTTTTTTTATTGGAAGCATACATAAAAGCATCATTTCATTCACTGACAAAACCTGTCAATCGACCGTCTTCCTGATGCATGCAGGGACCCTTCAGCGGGACACGGCCCAAAACGTGTGGCTGGTGCCGCACACAGCAACAAACAGGGCGCCACTGCAGCAGAACAAGCAGCAGGTGCTGCTGGAGCTCATCGGTGCATCTTCCACCAGCGAACGCTCCGGGTTGGACCTCGTGGCTGTCCTGGACATCAGCTACAGCATGACGGGTGAGAACAGGCTCGGCAGGATGAAGACCGCCATGCAGTTCGTCATCAAGAAGCTCAGCCCCAACGACCGTCTCTCCATCGTCACATTCTCCGACGACGCTGAGAGGCGGTGCCATCTTCGTTCCATGACCCAGGCTTCGAAGGCACACCTGGAGGATCTCGTCGACGGCCTGGGAGTCATCAACATGACCAACATGAAAGCCGGCCTCGAGACTGGCCACAAAATCCTCGACGACCGCCGTATCGCCCGCGGCCGCGCTGCCAGCATCTTTATATTGTCCGATGGGGACCAGAACAAAGGCGATGCTACGACTGTTGATGTCAGCGATGTGGCGGTCTACACGTTTGGTTTTGGTGCAGACTCCAACCACAAGGTACATGGACATGATTGATTGGTTTGTTAGTAATTAATTAACGAGCGCTGTGTCCCGCGCAATTGCACGGGACACGTCTTCAATCGTCCCTAAGAGCCTCTTTGATTCAAAGGATTTTCATGAAAATTTCAGAGTATTGGAATCTATAAAAAAATCATATGCAAGTTTTTTTTATTTGTATGATTGAATAGGATTTTAGAATAATATAATGGAATTTAGTCCGCACGTATATTTTGATGGAAGGTGCTGGGGGAGATCGCAATGAAGAGCAAAGGAGGAACGTTCAACTTTGTAGAGGACGGGGAGAGTATGAGCGAGCCGTTCTCCCAGATCCTGGGTGGCCTTCTCAGCATTGTCGTCCAGGACCTGAAGCTCACCGTGTCCCCAAACCCAGGCGACTCCACGATAGAGAAGGTGAACGCCGGTCTCTACCTGCAAACCAAGGACACCAACACCGGCTCGGTAACCGTCAGCTTTGGCGATCTCTTTGCTGCAGAACTACGCAACATTATGATCGATGTCCTCCTCCCTACCGTCCACAGGAGTAAGAACGTGACTGTCATCATCGCCAGTTGCACATATAGGTATATAATACACTATCTACTACCTAAAGTTAGTACAAAGTTAGTACAAAGTTGTCTAATACATTCACACATGTGCAGTATCAACGGAAAACCCTTCGTCTCCCATGAATTTAGGGTCACTATACGCCGCACCGGATCAGCTGACCCTTCGTCTCCAATTTCGGAGGCCGTGCTCACCGAGCAAGTCCGTCAAATCTACATAGAGGACTTACGGCAGGCGATTACACTGGCAGACAGTGTGGGCCTCCAAGGAGCCAATAACAAGCTGGTGGAAGCCAGGAACAACCTTCAACTTGAGCGGTCCAACTCCATGATTGACATCCTCAGGGCCCAGCTGGATAAGCTCATCGAGTTGATCAGCTCGGGAATGGGGTTGAGGGCTCTCCGCGCATGCCTGCTGTCGATGATGATGTTGCATGGCCGCCAGCGCGTCACGGAGACAGGCCCCGTCATGGGCCATAAGCTCTACGTGACGCAGTTCACGGACATGTCCCGGAAGCAGGCCGGAGATCATGAGAAGGACCCCGCCAAGGTGCCGCCGCCAGCCTCTCAGGACGTCGACCAGGCGAAGATAGTAAGAGATCAGCAGGGCATCAAGAGGCCGCCAGCCGTGGTGGAGGCGACCACCTGCAGCTGGAGGACCTGGTGGAGGGATCGGAAATCACATCACGAGAGCTCTAGGTGGGCGATGGCTATCCTTTGCACGGTCCTCGCCATCGCCATGATCGTGATCGGCGTCACGCTGCTCGCCGTGTACCTCCTCAACATGCCCAAGATGCCGTACCTGGTGGTCTCCGACGCGCAGCTGGGGGCACTACGGTACGCCCAGCAGGACGGCACCATCCAGTACCTTCAGCTGCCTATCACCATCCTGGCCGAGAACAACAACTCCAAGGCGGATGCCACTTTCTCCCGTGTCGACCTCGCACTGCAATTCCACGGAGTCGACGTGGCTCTCCTGCGGACGCCAGCGCCGTTCGTCGTGGCGGCGGAGAGCTCCCTCCCACTGCAGTACAACGTGGTGTCGACGGGACGGAGACTGGACCCAGCTGGGATGCGGTCCATGGACCAGTCGCTCAACGCCGGCATGGTGCCGTTCGACCTGCGGGGCAAGGCACGCACGCGCTGGAAAGTGGGCATCTTCCTCAAGGCTCACTTTTGGACGCGCATCTCGTGCCGTCTACACTTCTTCCCCAGCAACAGCACCGTCATGCCCACCGATCTTCGCAGATGCCGCTCTAGGTAACCGTAGTCGATCGTCAGTGCTGCTCCTCCTCTGCTAGCTCGCCGAGTGGATCCACTTGTATCAAACACAGCACATATACACATAACCAATGTTGTACATACATACATATATATAAGCCGCACCACAGCAGCGAGAGCTCAGTCAATTTAGCACTCATAAAATACATTTGTAATTCAATTTTACTAGTCATTACCCTACATTCGCACGGGCTAGTCTATTACACTCTAAAATATTTATTCATTTGTACTACAAACAATTATTGACGTTTTGTTTAACGTGTTCTTTTAAGATGGTCCCAAATGATATGAGCCGGCTATTTTTGTTAATCTTGCGGCTAGTGTTCTTATTATCTCTTAGGATGTAAGATGGTTAGGTACCTTGTGGTTGAACCAACCCACCAGGGTTCAAGTTCTAAACTTGTCACTGGTGCTCGCATTTTTCTGAATTTATTTCAAGCTTTCCGGCGATGTTCGTTCAATGGGAGGACGCGTTCCATCGACTATGAAGACGCATGTGGTGGTGACTTCGCCAATCTCAAGATGATGTGCCGGCTCAGTATCTCGGAGGTGCTCATAGGGGTAAGGTGTACGTGCATGCTTTCACAGGGGTAAATGTATGTGTGTCTATGAAGGCGTGTGCTAAAGGCCCAGAAGTGGTGGGCAGTGCTCTCAAGGGCGCCCTCCACTCATCTCCAGCCACTACTAATATGTCATTTGTGGCGGGCGCTCCACCCACCACTGTTATCGCCCCAGCAGTGGCAGGCTTTACCATGAGCCCGCCACTACCGTCGAAGTCCTAGTAGTGGTGGGCATTATCATCCATGGCGAGCATTGTTTTCCACCCACCAGTACTCAGTAGACATGTGTGGCGGGCGTTTTCTACTGCCCGCCACTAGTATGTACTACAGGCTGCAACTAGATTGCAGCCACGACAGGTTAGCTAATGCAAATAGCATACAATTATCAGTAAATGGGGTCGCATTATAAATAAAACTAATGATAGCAACTTAATTATAACAAAGAACGAGAAGTGCATGCACAATAAACGAGTAACGAACAATACATAGTCATCACATAAAGTGTGTCGGTGAAGTTAAACAACACCCATTGAACGAACAATACGCCAAATATGTTTAGTCATGCATGCAATAGTGACCACTTCAATAAGCTGGCTAGGTTAGGCGCCTCTCTTGTTTGTTCGCCTCATCTTCTTCGGTATAATTATAGAATAGGCCAGACAACAAGTGGACATCCTTGTTTAAGGCCGAGGTGGACGTGCACATGGCATTTCTTTCTGTGTGTTCAGTGTCATGGTCATTTTACTTGAATATATCTCTGATCTTTCCTACCTTATGGACATAAGGTTGAAGTCGCAGTTTTCACGGACAATGGCACCTAGGGCGGTTCTTGGTAATTTCCAGCCTATCATAGCCGTAATCACGTGTATATCCACTTT
>NC_057811.1:3538007-3650874 GCF_018294505.1 Triticum aestivum | reverse complement strand
GTTTCAAAGGATATGTATACAGTTGCTTCGATAAACTAACAAGCTATTAATTTCCTCTGTTTCAAATTATAAGATGTTTAGGCTAACAAAATGTCTTATAGTTTGGAACGGAGGTAGTAGTGGAGTACTATATATTTACATGAATCACATCTCTGTATACTATTGCTTTCGTGCATGCAATTAATGCTTAGTCAACTACTACCTCTGTCCTGGTTTATTGATTTCCTTCGCATTTTTTACTACATTTTGACCTTAAATTTAACCAACAAATGTTAGTGCATGTAACAAAAATTAATATCACTGCAAACTATGTTCAAATACGAATTCAACTATATAATTTTTAGTGACATACACTATTATTTTCTTAGTTAAATCTATGATCAAAGTTTGGCACAAAATAGTAAAGAGACGGATAAACCAGTACGGAGGTAGTAACTAGATGAGGTCATGGAAACTTTATTTTAGCAAACAGAAGTAAAGCAAACAATGCCACGTACGTCGTGGCAGTGCCGAGTAGCCGGCCATTCTTTTATTTGGAAAAAAAAACGAGCTGGCTAAGCTCAATACAACAAAGGCAAATGGGCAGTCCTATTGGATGGCTATCTTGCCGGTGCCACGGCCAAGATGGACCTCGCCGACCTTCTTGTGGCGTTCCTGCTTGACACGGGCGCCGTCGCCGGGGTGGCCACCGGACTGGCACTGGCGCACGCAGGCTGTGTACTTGGCGGGGAAATCCCGAGCATGCCATTTGCAGTAGGCCTCGCACGGGTCGGTATTCGCCGGCTGCGCTCCTGCAGCAGCCTCATGTTGCGCCGCCGCCGCCGGGATCACATTCCTGCCGTCGCCGGCGAGCCGACCATGACCAGCGTGGCACTCCTCGACGCAATCGAAGAACTGCCCGGGCCTGGGAAAGTAGCGAGTTTGCTCCATGCAGTAGTCATCGCACGGGTCCGTATTTTTCATCGGCTGTGTTCCTGCGACAGCCTCATGCTGCACCTGCGCTGCCGCCGCCGCCGCCGCTGCCTGAGGGACATCAACCGCTCCTCCGCTTCCTTCTCCTTCTTCTTCTTCTGTCGTTGACTCACCGCCGGCAAGCTTAAGATGCAGAGGCGCTCGTTGTACATAGTCTCCAGCCAGGCAGAAGTCGAGGCACCAATCGTGTTCCGGCGCCGGCCAGTTACGGCAGAAATCCTCGCATATACGTGGGTCAGCCGCCGCCCCCGCTGCCGTCGCCGTCAGTACATCAACTCCTCCTCCGCTTGCTTCTTCTGATTCCCCACCGCCACCGGCAAGCCTAAGATGCGGCCCAAACCGGCAGCGACGGACGCACCAGTCATAGTGCTTGTGGTTATGGCACATGTCCTGGCATGGATCCGAGAGCCGCGCCGCCATCGCCGTCAGGATGTGAGCTTCCCCTCTTCCTCCTCCTCTTGCTTCTTCATGTGTCGCCGATTGCCTGCCGGCAAGCTTAAGATGAAGAAGCGCTCGTCGGACAAACGCTCCCCATCGGCAGCGATCGAGGCAGCGCTCGTACTCCACCCAGCCCACCCGGTCACGGCAGACCACCTCACACGGCGCCGGGGCCGGCGCCTTCAGGACACCAACTGCTCCTCCTCTTGCTTCTTCTTCATGCGTTGTGGATTCCCTGCCGGCCCGACGCTGCAGATGCGGAGTCACTCGTCGGGCATACCGATGGCGATTGCAGCAGGCCATGAAGTTCGGCTTGCCATGGCAGAGGGCGACGCAGTTCGTCGGCCGTGCAACCTCAAGCTGAGATCTGCACCGACGGGCGCGGCCCAAGAAATCGGTCTTGCCACGGCAGTCCTCGGAGCAGAAATCTGCCTCCGCCGCCACGAGGAGAAGCCCGGTGACGAGCAGGCCGGCGCACCACACAACGCCACGCTTTGTGGAACCCATACCCATAGCCACCATTGCTAGCTGAGTGATACTAGCTACCTGGCTCTACAAAGAAGTTAGCAACACCGGCCGGTTTGGCACTACCTATAGAGTAATCTGTGGAGTGCCCACACCGTCGATCAATTAAGAATTTTAGATCAGATCCGACCTCTGCGCGCGTGAAATTCAGAATCAACTTGCTTTTTGTCTTGTATACATATGTTTATCCACTTGCTAGATTAGATTAGAAGAACCGTGCAGCATGTGTCCCTGTCTTAGGGACACAGTGATGCAGATGCATGTGCATGTAAGTAACTTCAGAATCAACTAGGTACTCATCGCTAGATTAGATTAAAACAAACTAATTTACACTTGATCTTAGGAGCAAATATAATAAGGTGATGTAAGCAAGCTATAAGTAATAAGTATTTATATATTATATTCTTGCTGAGTTTAAGGATAGAGAAGAGGAGAGAGAAGAGAATTAGGTTTCAAATTAGTAGTCAGCTATAGCATGGGCTTCAAGAAACATTGTGAATAGGTAGGTTGGGTAGTGATGAAGCAGTGAAACCTTATAACTAACTATTATATAGGTTGGCTCTTAGATCGGCTATAGATGACATATCAGCTCTTAGGTTGGCTATAGAGAACTGTGCAGCATGTGTCCCTGTCTTAGGACTAGATAGAGCCGGCAGCTGGCTTTACTATTAACTGTACTCTAATTTATTCGGTCAATTGGTACTGACTAGTTGCACAATTTTGATGCTCCTCGATTGCATGCATATAGATCCAGCAGGTGCTAAGCATGTCATATAAGTAAGAAAATGACATGGCACAATAATTAAAGAGGAGAGAGAGCACTTTGGTATCCCAGGAAGAACCAATGCCAAGCGCATGAACCTAGGCAAACCACTTACATGAAAGAAGCTGGCCAATACATGAAAGAGTTTAGATGCTAAATGATTAAATAAAGTGAGCTTACCAACAACAAGTTAAACACATATGCATTGGGGAGTTGAGTTGTTAAGTTATCTAATGCACTTAGCACCTCATGTAAGCACATTTGCATTGAAAGAGGTCTAACTATTATGGTGCCCCTTGCAAGTGTGAGGGCATCGTTTTTTGTTTTAGATCAGATCCGACCTCTACGCGCATGTAAATCAGAATCAACTTGCTTCTATATATGTAGTACAAAACTATAAATACTTTTATCCACTTGCTTCAGAATCCACTATTAGATACTCTTCGACTGGATTAGATTAAAACAACTGTGCGCACCTTCTTGTCCTTTCTCAGAGAGAAACACTGATGTAGATATATACGCAAGTCTCTATTTTGGTTTATTAGTCCAATCATATTTTGGGTCAAACCTTAACCACATATTTGACTAGTAAAAATGTTAATGTATGCAACAAAAATTATATTGTTGTATTCGTATTTAAATGTAATTTTCAATGATAATGTTGTTGTTATGTATAACTTCTATTTTATAAATTTAATTCATGATCAAAATATGACTAAAATATGAAGAGGACTAGTAATCCTGGACAGAAGTGGTACATGGCTTCAGAACCTGTTCCTCACTAGATTAGATTAAAAAAAGGTAGCTTACACTTAATGGGTTCAGTCAACTGGTACAGAGTATCTACTAGCTTCCAGCTGCCCCTCTGATGAGACAAGATCCAACATGTGCGCGTGTGCAACTCAGAATCAACTTATTTTCATGCAGTACTAGACTGTGACACGCGCTTTGCCGCGTCGTTCTTCGGTCATAAGTTAAGTCTCGTCTATTTATTTTTTACATGGTTTTATTACGGTCTGCTCACTTATTGTCCGTAATTGTTAGTTAATTATCTTACATAGCATTGTTGATCATAGGTTAAATTGTTAGTTCAGTGGGTGATTCGTGCATGTTACCACAGAATGAAATGCGTCTACCAATCAAGTTGGATGAGTTATCCGTCGGCCTCTTGCATGCATAGTAAAAGACAGAGCCATCATTTTTTGGTACAAATTCAAATACTCCTTCTGTTCCATAATATAGTGCATATAATTTTTTTTAAGTCAAATTTTGTGAACTTTGACCAAGTTTATAGAGAAAACTATTTATATCTATAATTCTAAATATCTAAAATATGAACATACTTCTTATAATGAATCTAATGATATATGCTTGGCATTAAAGATGTAAATGTTTTTCTCAAAAAACTTGGTCAAAGTTTGTGTTGTTTAACTTTAAAAAAATATATATGCACTACATTATGAAATGGCGAGAGTACTCAATTCGGCTCTAGGGAGCATTTTTACCGATTATTTTTTATAAATGACAAAAAATATTAAAAAGTCAGACATGCACATATTCATCTATAAAATGCCAAAGTATTTCAATCTGTGTAAAAAGACAAGTTGGACGACAAATTTTTGACATTTCTCGACTACTTAGCTTTGTTTTTTCATTGACGAAAGACTATTGTTCCATCTCTCATGAAAATTTTCATGAATGTTTTGAACACTAACATGGACATGAAAAGAAAATTAACATTTTCTAAAGTGGTTTGCTATTCGTTTTTAATTTACTATCATCAACAAATGCTCCCTAGAGCGAAAACGCCATGCCCATCTCCATTTCAGCTATACAGTAGGTTGTCCTTCCTTTAAAGCATGTGATGTTATGGGTAGCTAGCAGGAAAATGAGAATCAGTGATGTTCTTATATATTGCATTTGTTTATTTTTACTCCGCATATTAGATTTCTCTGAAAAGTCAAACTTTGTAAAGTCTGATCAAGTTTATGTTTAGAAATTTTTTCCGTGATAGATCTAACGATATTGATTTTGTATTGTGCATGTTAACATTTTTTGAAAACTTGATCAAACTTACACTGAGTTTGACTTAAGACAAAATGTATATACGGAGGAAAAAGAAATAAGAGTATAATATACATATACTTTGCATTTGAGAGACACAATAACATATACTAATATACATTAACACTTGGGCAATGGACACACATCGACAAATGGGCCAACAACGCTCCCCTCAGCCCCGACCCACCAGAGGCAAGGAATTCAAGGGAGCTTAGTAACTAGAAAGATATCTACTTATCGATCCGCTATTTGTATACTCACTTGCAACAAAATCAAGAATCAATTATATCCATTTCTAAATATAAGTTTTTTTAGAGATTTTAAAATGAACTACATGCAAAACAAAATAAATAAATATATGTTTTAAACTATGTCTATATACATTCATATGTAGTTTATATTGAAATCTCTAAAAATATTTATTTTTAGGAACGGAGAGAGTAGTAGGTACTCCTCATCCACGGCTAATTCATGAGTACATTGAATTGCTTCGGTAAATAACCTGCGATATCGATGTTCCTCGTCCTTGGTTATACTGGAGTAGGTAGTAACAGGTATCATCGAGCAATGCCAACTAGGCATATTATTAAATGAGGAAATAAATGATGATGGTAGTAACATAGACATACTATTAAATGAGGAAGTAGATGATGAAGATAGTAACATAGACTCATATAAATGTGTTATGAGTCTACAAGCTAATAAATGCAATCATCTATATGCATGGTACTAATCTAAGTTATTTCCCACTATGACTAGCCTTACATGATCAACTATCTCAGTAGATCCGGAGTATTTACCTTACGGTCAAAATGTTTCAGCCATTTTAGTATAGTACAAAGAGAAATAGAAAAATCAAAATATGTTTAAATTTCCAATTATTTGATTGGATTTCAAGTGAATGCTTGGGTCTTCTGGCTTTCAAGTGAATTATTGGGTCTTCTGGCTGAACTAAAAACTACCATTTGATCCGGCAACTCCGGAACCACTTGACTAGTGCGCTTCCTCTCGGTCTCTCCTTTCCCATGGAATCGCTGTGAATTTCAGTGATTGGGCACGTGTATAAAGCAATGAAGTCTCTAATCAAACTCCACCATATTACAAAACAACTTCTAATTTACAAGTGGACTCAAACATGGTTATGTACGTACGTTACAACAGCAGCCACCCATGCATGTCTACAGGTTAAGTTGTTCTAGACATTGTAAAAAAACATTTTTGATTATGTTAATTTAAAAAAAATACAAACATTTTTTAAAAAATCATGAACATTTTTTGTGAACATATTTACTTATTCATGATTATGTTTTTCTTTAAACTAAGTCAGATTTTTTAGCAAGCGGCTGATGGTTTTTTAGGCAAACACCTGTAGACAAAAAAACGGAATGGGCCCATCGTACATTTGTTAGGCTGAGAGAACCACCCGACGCAAGCAGGCCTCGCACATCAGACAAGCCCAACCCAACAGGCCCACTGCAGTCGCTGTGTTAATGTGGGCGACCAAACAAGAGCAGTCCCATTCTAAAAAAAACACAAGAGCAGTCCCATTCTAAAAAAAAACACAAGAGCAGTCCCAAACTCCCAATCATCGTTCCATGTATATGGAACAACAGCCAGCATTACCACAAGACTAAGCAACAAATTAATTGAGTGGGGACATCGCTAATAAATTACCTATGCCTACAAATACAGTGTTCACTTGCTTGCAAAAAAAAAATCACTTTCTTTCAGGACTACATTGCTAGTGTAATAAAAATTTAAAGAAGACTCACGTTCCGACTTTTGGTTCGCGACAATAGCACCAGAAATTTAGTTTCCGGCTTTGGCCCGCGACACCCACGCTTCTTTTCTCACAGTATAACCTCTGACGCAACATGCTGCCCAAGGGACACCAAAACAGAGCTGCTGGCTCTTCTCACAGATTTTAGAACCCGTAACCTGCAGACGGCATCAAATCAACTTAGATGACAAATACTATATTGGGTTGTTTCTGCATACAAATTCTGTTGTCCCTGCATACCTGAACCGGCCATTGGGTTCGCGGCAGGTGCCTGCTCAGATTCCTTGATGTCCACCACAACGGCGTCAGAGGTGATGAAAGTCTTGGCCACCGATGCAGCGTGCTCCAGGCAGCACCTCACAACCTGTTTTGCGAGAAATCAGGTTAGCTTATGGGCCCACTGCTTGTGAAGAGAGAGGAGGGTGGAGACAAATATTCCAGGGACAGAACCCCTGCCACACCATGTCTCTCAAACTGGTTATTCCTTGAGTCTATGGGTGATCATGCTTAATGGTTCAGTATGATTGCACATAATAAGGCTGACGGCGTAAATAAAAAACACTCAATGTAGTCATTTCCCAGCAAAGTATAATACTAACCTCTGTTTCTAAATATAAGAAGTTTTCTCATACGTATTTAGGTACAGAGGGAGTCGTAGACTTGGGGTTTGTTTTTAATAATTTTCGCTTACTTGCATAATATAATTGTTGCAAAGAAATATTTTAGTTTGAGAGAAAAATGTTCTGAGACAACACAAAATTCGTAAACACAATTTGCTCGTACCTTGGTGGGATCAATAATACCAGCAGCCATCAAATCCTCATACTTCCCTGTAGCGGCATTGTAGCCGTACCTGAAGTTGTCATTCACAAGGACCTGAGTATAGACAAGCCCCAAATTAGTTACACACAAGGTACTACATATTAAATTCAGATTTGAAAACAAACTTCAGTCCAAACCTTCTCAGTGACCACACTGCCATTGACACCAGCATTTTTCGCGATCAGTTTAAGTGGATAGCTCAAGGATTTCCTCACAATTTCAGCACCGACCTTGAAAAGGCAAACAGAAAATTAGTTTATTTTCATGGAAGAAACCAGCTCTCTGAACCAAGGATAACATTCGAATGTCGAAACTTCTAGAAAGACGATCTAGTTTGCCTTTTCCATACCTTCTGTTCATCATTCTCAAGGGTTTCTTTAATGGCGTCAACTTTTGATGCAAGCCTTAGAAGGGTACAACCACCACCGACAACAATACCTTCCTCCACAGCGGCCTGTCCACAAAGCAAGCAGTCAATTAACAAGCAATGATTATATATAGAGTTCGGTGTAAAAGTGTACAATACTACAGTGCACCAGAAGGCTTCTCTGAGTGAGATCACACAGATACACAAATCCCAAAATGTAATTGGACTTGCACCAGAAGTAAGCATTACCTTTGTTGCATTCAGTGCGTCTTCAACCCTCAGTTTCTTTTCCTTGAGCTCGGTTTCAGTCTGTGCTCCTACCTACAAACCAAGATGTATCATTTTATAGCTGTTCTATTATGCTAGCGCACTACCAGTCGCTGTTCTGCAATTGCAACCTAGACAGCTCAATATGAAACAACACAAGTACCTGAATGACAGCAACACCACCAGATAGTTTAGCTATCCTCTCGTTTAGCTTTTCTTTTTCATATTCCTGTTCAGAAGCCTGAAAAAATAAAGGTTGAAGAAAACATTACTTAGAGCCTTTTTTATCCACACTTCAAGTGACACATGCAAGATAAAAATTGAATTTACATATACCAGAAAAACAGAGCAACCAAAAGAGACAAACAGAGGAGCCATGAGAAAAATAAGGAAAACAGAACATGATTTCACAAATAGGAATTTGCTTTTCTCGAGCATGCATCAAAATGTGGTCTATATAATAAAGTGCATCAAATTGATGCTAAGATACAACCAAATACAAGGAAAAAGGCTATAGACAGGGACTGCATCGGGAGGCCTGGCGCTACGCAAATAGGATATGGAAAGCTGGAAACATGTAGTAATACGAGTTTACACTATACAGACCTCAATTTGGTTCTTGATTTGTGTAACCCTTCTGGTTACTTCCTCCTGTGTAGTACCATCTCCAACAATTGTTGTCGAATCCTTAGTAATTACAACCTTGGCGGCATTTCCAAGGACTTCTTTGTCTGCTTTGTCCAGGGACAGTCCAATTTCTTCTCTGATGACAGTGCCTGGGCGAATAATGACCTTTATAAGTGAACCAATATCACAACGGGACACATCAAATTTGCACCAAAGATTAAATTTACCTCCTGTCAGAGTAGCGATATCATCCAGGTATTGACTCTTGCGCTCTCCAAAACCAGGGGCTTTAATAGCAGCAATCTTCAGTGCACCTCTAAGCCTATTGACCACAAGAGTTGCAAGAGCTTCCTGCTCAATATCCTCTGCGATAATTAAAATTGGATATGCACCCTTAATAGCCTCCTCCAGAATAGTGATAAGATCTCTCGCGTTGTTAATTTTCTTGTCCACAAGAAGCAACTGGGTAAAAGAATAAGATATCATCAGCTACAGAGCACATGACTCACCAAGATGATGATTACATAAATTTAAGTAGTCAAGCTGGCAAAATACAGTGCAACATACCTTGCAATTCTCATACTCCACTGACATTTTTTCACTGTCAGTTACAAAGTACGGAGAAATATAACCACGGTCGAATTGCATCCCTTCAACAACATAGAGGTTGTTTTCAGCACTCTTTCCTTCTTCAAGTGTGACGACACCCTGTCGCCCAACCTTGCTCATAGCTTCAGCTATCATGTTGCCAATTTCGTAGTTATTTCCAGCACTTACTGCAGCAACATCAGCAAGTTCGCTATCTTCAACCTGCAGTATTGAGTGCAATTCAATAAGTTTGAATTTGGAAAAGAGGGTACTACAACTGAAAATCAGTATATATAATCCAAATAACAATTAGTGCTCCAGAAATTAACTAGTTATTACATTATTTATCATCAGACGTTCAAACAACCGCGTCGATCGCACACCATATACCTTCCGGAAGAAATCCGGGGAAAATATAGAAATGAAAATACAGAGCAGAGCATGTATTCTGTTTCAGGGTAATTTCATATTGAACATCAATTGCTCTGGACTTAGTCATGTACATGTCCAATTGATTTATACATGTACATGTCCAATTGACTTAGTCATGCTCATGGAACTAGGTCCACATTTATGGCTGTATTAAGAAAGCAGCTGCATTACAGAAGGCATCTCATTTTATGGTATTTAGTGGTGAATTGGCCATCCCATTTACAAAGAATCAGATGCAGTGCACAAGAGCAGAGATCAGAGGATATAAAGAACTGAATTCCGAATGAATGCAGTTCCAGACTAGCAAAGATCTTACCTCCTTGGACATCTTTCGGAGCTCGCCGACAAGTGCTTTAGTTGTTTTCTCAATACCACGGGCAATCTGTACTGGATTAGCACCTGCAGCTACAATCTGCAGATAGCAATTAAACAAACTGAACATTATGTCCAGAACTGAATGAGAGCACTTATGCTATGGACTGTAGCAAAACCCATGGTTTCATATTGCTGTACCTTAACACCCTCGGCAATCATCCCTTGAGCAAGGATGACAGAAGTGGTTGTTCCATCACCTGCCAAATCATTGGTCTTAGCAGCAGCTTGCCTGACCAATTTAGCTCCAATATTTTCAACAGGGTCCTCCAGCTCAACCTGATTCAGAAGCCAATCATGAAAAAAAGTTCACAGTCCACAGGGTAAGAAATGATATGCTAAATCTCCTGACAGAACAGTACCTCTTTTGCCACCGTAACACCATCATTGACAATTCTAGGCGACCCATACTTGCTCTCGAGGACGACATTCCGCCCTTTTGGGCCAAGAGTAACTCCAACCAGATCGGCAAGCTTATTGACTCCAGTCTGATCACAGGAAAAAATCAAGTCAGCAAGTAAGCATCACAAACTGAAAGGACGCAGCGGCATATGAACGATGGCACGGCGATTCGACTCACTTGCAGCTTCTTGATAGCCGACCCATCCTTGTTGAAATACAGCTCCTTTGCAGCGTTCACTCGGAAACTGCACTTTCTCCCTGGCCTGGCCCTCTGGGGCAGCGAGACCAACGGGGGCGAAACGAGGGAGAGCTGCTTCCTGGTCGCGAATCCGGAAGGAGTGGCGCCCTTGAGGCCACACGTTGAGGCGCCCCCGAATGGTGAAGCCATGCCGCCTTAACGCTCCGTCTGCGCGAAATTCAAACAGTTTGCATCAGCATGAATTTGAACACGCGAACATAAACAGTAAGAGAATAATAATGGTGCATAAGTCAAACTGGGCAGCTAAGCAGAGACAAGAGAAGCTCTGTTTTCTGCAGAACAAGCAGAGCGATCGATCGCCGCAACAATTAGGACACCAGCCCACGCAGAGCAGATGCCTGCATTTCCACTGGCCGTGTGGCCTACCATTGACTGTACTTGTATGTATGGCGTTGTGATCTGACACTTGATGCCGGTGCGACATGTGTGCAACTAATTAAGCCCTGATTTGACCCTTGCGTTGTGCTATATAGCCGAGTGATCCGACAGTGGTGCCGGGTTCGTGTCTAACTAATTAAGCCCTGATCGATCTGGCGCCCTCGGCAACCTAATAATCAGAAGAAGACACACGGATACGGCGATGCGAACCCCAGGATATTCAGGGTAAAATCGACTAGGGACGGCGAAAAATCCCCTGCCCTGCCCTGCCCTGCCGTGCTCTGATTAGTGATTGGAGCATACACCCACCCAACAAGAAGAGGCGGCAGCGAACAGGCAGGGGTCCCCAATAAGAAGTGAATACTACCACTACCGCCGCCGCCGCAATAGGATCCGATCCGCCGTCAGCTCCGGCCGATCGAGCAGGTTCGAAATTACCCACAGAGGGGCTCGGCACCGCAGCAGGGAGAGAGAGGTGGGGAGAGGGGGTCGACCCGTCGATACCTGAGTGGGTGAGGAAGAGGAGGACGCTGGACTGGGTGCGTCGGCCGATCTCGCCGGCGGCTAGGGTTTAGCTGTGGTTTACCTTTTCTTTTCCGGTCTGACCCCGATCTCCCTCTCTCGGGCTTAAAAATAAAGGAAGCGGCGGAGGAACCAACGGCGGGCTGAGGCAGCTGGGTTGAATGCTGCTGACAGGTGGGGCCCGCTTGGCCGGGAGAGCGTCTCGACCCTTCTTCTTTTTGTGCACTCTGCTTCGCTTTGCGTGGTAGGTGGGCAACGAATGTGTGTGTGATGTTCACCTCTCTCTTCATTAAATATGTGGCACATAAGCAAAGTTGTATTGGAGCGTGTGATGTTACTCCTAAGTTCCTCCCCATTGTGACCAGCCTTATCATGCATTCTTAACACCAAGTTATGTTTTTCCGGGCACATTCTTAAGAAGTTGATCCTCACTTCCAGCAATTCTCTCCGCACGCACACCGTCCACATCAGCATGGTGCCACACCCGTCTGACTGACCTGACCACGTGTGACTCGGATCTGCAGCCAACAGTTGATCCCTCCCATGTACCAGACCCCTCGCGATGGCTCCTCCTTCTCAACCCGCGCAAGAATCGTACGTGAAACGTCCTTTTTTTCTACTGTCGGAACCAGTCAAAATGTCTTTGATGCCAGTGTGCGAGAATCCCGTCCTCCCGTGTATCTCTCCCCAAACGACACGAACCCACGCGGCGACGGACGCAACACAACACATCCCTTCTAGTGTTTTGCGACCGTAGTCGTGTACGACTAGTGGCCACACGGCGATGGCAGGGCAAGGGCGACCGCAAGATGATCGGTCTGGAGGGAATGGGTGGAGCTTCATGCAGAAAGGGTATCGACATCCTTGAGGGCAAGCCGGTGCCACAGTTCTGCTCCGAGGAATGGATGATGGATGATGCTCTCCACGTAGGTCGCCTTCCTCCCCACCTCCCTCGGGCCATGCCTAGGCTTAGCCTGTTTTGATTTGATCCTCTGATGTTCTAGAGTTTCAATCCCCCCCTCCCCCCCACCACCACTGTTGTCGATCACGCAGAGAATTTTCCTTTTGAGGGCGCTCATGAAGGGGTAGTTTCAGACAAGAATTGATCACGTAATCTAGATCGCAACCCTGAAGCATTGGTCCTCTTCTGCTTTCTTATATGGGCCTATTATAATGGGAGGAGCCCATTTGAAAAAGAGAAGAAAAAAAGAAAGCGAGGAGTCCAACGGACGTGAGGCGTCTAACAACCGAACAAGTCCCGGTCCCAATTATTAATAACGGGCATGCGCGAGGGCGCTTCGTCCTTACTGCCACAACGCTCTTTGACGGTTCCTCTGCCTCTGCGTCTACTCCATTCCCTCTACCTCTACATCGCCTCCTCTCCAAACAATCTGGCTTCTGGGTCGATGAGTTCTCCTTCCTGTCAATTTCATTTGTAATTCTCTGGCACATATGATCGCCTTCTTCTTCTTGTCAATTTTTTGCTGTCCTACTCTTTAGTTTGTGCACACAGATTCATCTGCATGTAACATCTAGTCTGTTGCCTTATGAGAATTGTGCATACAGATTCATATGCATGCCACATCTAGTCCGCTGCCTTGTCAATTTCTTGTTCTCCTGCATCTTCAATTTTTGCACACAGATTCATCTCCATGAGCACGTAATTAGCTCAAAAGTAAATACAAATGACATATTATTCTACATTCTAATTAAGTAGGGGAAAATAAAAATTCTAATAACCATTCATTTCTACCTTACGCACCTGAAATATCCTCTCAAAAAATGGCATTGTTAATACTAGCACAGACGCCCGTGCGTTGCAACACGAGAATTTTTTGACGTGGATTCCAATTTAGTGAGGATTGTTAGATCTTTTTCATTTCACAAACCCGCTCCACGCACCACTTCTTCTATCCAACCTAACAAATTATGTATGTATATGGATAGAGGAAGACTAATTTAAAAAAAAATAGTGCACATCATATTTTTAAAAGTCGCAAAAAAAGGTTACTCTCATCTCTAGTAAACCTTCTAGTTATAGTGTTAAAATAATGTTACTGTAGTTATGCCTACGAGAGATTCACTAAAATAAAAAAAGGTAGAATCAAGAACAGAGGGAAATAATTGTAGAACTTACAACAAAAGTGTTCAATTTAACACCCTTGATTTTCTCTTAAAAATCAGATTAATTACGCATAAAATAAAGCAATGTTGGATTTCCAATGATTTATTGCAGTGTCTTTCTCGCACTAACTAATTTACACCCACTTGCATGTGCCTCTCTTTCACCGCTCGATGATTGTTTGTTTGAATCGTGGATGTCGTTTTCTTTAGATAGATGTACTTGTGTATTATTATTATTATTATTATTATTATTATTATTATTTGTATAAACACACTTGGTCCCAGTTAGATGAAATGAGAGAGGGGGATTTTTTAGAAAAAAAATGAGAATATCTAGTGGAAACCTGGTTTTGGTGAGAATTGGTGAAAACCATGTGAAAAGTATGTATTGAAGTTTTGAAAAAAGTAAGAAAAATACAATATGTCAAAGAGATTGTTTTCTATAGATATGGAAATTCTAAGTACTGTCATAGTTCGTTGCTGCATTTTTTCATACCTTATATGAAATTTTTTTGTTTGAAATTGAAATTTCACATGCACATCTGTGAATTTTTATGGTCATCACCGAATTTTTGGCTTGATCATGTTGTGATGCACATCCGTGACCTCCACTATTTGTTTTGCTTGTGTGACGTCTTTTGAAACCCACCCTCCTTTACTCTTTCCTCTATTCAGACTAGTAAGCGTGCATGTACAATGCATGTCTCTTTTAGCACATAAATTGTACTCTTTTACATGCAACATATGAGCAAAAATATTGCGTCATGCACATCATGCAAGGCAGTGAGGGTCATCTTAGACACATGATTGTATTCTGAAATAACGTATACCTCATGCACATCAGACAATATTATCTTTTATACCGTTAAAATAAACGTATGGAAGCAGAAATCTCATATATTCATCTATTTCTGACCATTCCGAACATGCAAGGCAACAGATAAATCACAATATAACATCACAATTCAATTGCATAACATAGTAATTCACAACTTAGAAAGTGCATGTAACATATTGAAATTACAAAAGCAGCTAATAAGGTTCCAAAGTAGTAGGCAGGTGTCGTGGTTTTGTCACGGCAGATGTCCTAGGGAAAGGACTTAGTCGTGGAGCCATCGCGACGGGTTAGCTTAAAGGGGTTAAAGCGGACAAAGGACGCAAGAAGTTTATACTGGTTCGGCCCCTTGCGGTGAAGGTAAAGGCCTAATCCAGTTGTTGTGGAATTGCTAGGGTTTCGATGACCAGGGAGTGAATCCGCTATACCTGGCTTTCGAGTTGTTGATTGTTGTCCCTAAACCGCCGCCGGATCGTCCCCTTATATACATGGGTTGACGCCCGTCGGTTTACAGAATCCCGAGGCCGGCTCATAAACGTGTCCGGCCCGGTCTCTACTCCTATCTTACAACACAAGTTTACATATCAATGTCGGTTTATGTCTACAGGCCTTAATCCGCCTTTGGGCCCTGGGCCTTCGTAAAGCGTCACAATCCTTTTCTTCATGGGCTTCAAATATAATAACTCATTATGGGGATAACCTGGCCTCTCCTGGCCGGTTTATACCCAGCAGTAATATCCCCAACATTAGGCCCCAGATTGATTTGAACTGGTTCATGTCAATCTTCAACACTTAGGAAAATTCCTCCTTCAGCACCTTCACGTAAATCTTGTAAACCGCCATGACGTCATCTTCTAGGATCATGATAAACCGCCATGACGTCACCTGTTATTTAAAGATTGTATATATCTGACCTTCATTAATGAGCCTCCGACAATCGAGGCGACCGCTCTGTCACATATCCAATTTTTGGGCTCCTCGATTCTCGCGCCTGTCACTTATCCATTCACCTTATAAATAAGGCCAAGGGTCATTTTCACTTTTCCCCTTCGTGCCCCTTCACATCGTCCTCTTCCTCACGCCGACCGAACGTTCGAGCTCTGCCGCCGCCGTCGACCTTCGCTTCTGCCCCAACAACGGCCGCTGCATCACCCTGATCGAACCAGAAAGCCACGGCGCCTCTCCGCTGTTCCTGTGACACTGGTAAGTCTTCTCTCCTTTCACCCTAGATCTTGTCATTAGGGTTTGTGTTCATCGGAGTTCACCGAAGTTCTAGAGCTGTTCTTCCCTGTTCTTCTTAGTAGCGTAAATGGCAAGTTAGATCTGATACTTTCCTGTGCCGTCGTAGTTATAGTTCCTTTTTTCCTCATTAGAGCATCCCTTCATATAGACAAACTCATCTGAACTTGATGAACTGTTTAAGCACCTGAAATTTAGGTCTGAATATATTCTAGTTTTCTGTCGCACCGCAGATCTGAAATTATCATATCAATCTGTGAAACCTATTTTTCATCACTTAGTCATCTCAGATCTGTACCTTCCGCACCGATATGGGCGGTTTAACTTTTTAGAAAATGATAATTCGGTAGGTACCATTAGTCCCCTCTTAAACCACCAATTCGTTATCTTTGTAACTCCTCCAATGCCAGACTTCGGTTTAATAATGTCAGACTCCGGTTTAACAAAGTGTATATGCCTCTCTTTCTGCTTTTGATCTTGCGTCGCTTTATGCCTGTCCGTCATAAATCTTAAACCGGCATTGATCTTTTTCCAGCTTTTCATTGACATGGCCAAACAATTTTATGCTTGTAACTGGGTCCCTTCCCGGGTTACGAAAGCGCAACTAGAGGGATGTGCCGCAACTGGCGCTTTAGCAAAGAAATAAGTCATCCACTGGAGGGTCCCCGGTCCAGAAAATCCTCCTGAGCCAAAAGATGGAGAAGTAGTTGATACGTCTCCGTCGTATCTACTTTTCCAAACACTTTTGCCCTTGTTTTGGACTCTAACTTGCATGATTTGAACGGAACTAGCCTGGACTGACGATGTTTTCAGCAGAATTGCCATGGTGTTATTTATGTGCAGAAACAAAAGTTCTCGGAATGACCTGAAACTCCACGGAGATTATTTTTGGAAATAATAAAAAATACTGGCAAAAGAATCAAGGCCAGGGGGCCCACACCCTTGCCATGAGGGTGGGGGGCGCGCCTGCCCCCCTGGGCGCACCCCCTGCCTCGTGGGCCCCCTGGAGCTCCACCGACCTCAACTCCAACTCCATATATTCGTGTTCGGGGAGAAAAAATCAGAGAGAAAGATTCATCGCGTTTTATGATACAGAGCCGCTGCCAAGCCCTAAACTCTCTCGGGAGGGCTGATCTGGAGTCCGTTCGGGGCTCCGGAGAGGGGAATGCGTCGCCGTCGTCGTCATCAATAATAGAGATTTCACAAGAGAACCAAGCACATCAAGAGACGCTTCAACTCCATCCGGGATCAAGTCTAGGTGGGAGACATAGAGATTTGCAAGATACATACGGATCTGAATATTACAGACCCGTTGACTAAGCCTTTTCCACGAGCAAAACATGATCAGCACCAAGGCTCCATGGGTGTTAGAATCATTACTGTGTAATCTAGATTATTGACTCTAGTGCAAGTGGGAGACTGAAGGAAATATGCCCTAGAGGCAATAATAAAGTTATTATTTATTTCCTCATATCATGATAAATGTTTATTATTCATGCTAGAATTGTATTAACCGGAAACTTAGTACATGTATGAATACATAGACAAACAGAGTGTCACTGTATGCCTCTACTTGACAAGCTCGTTAATTAAAGATGATTATGCTTCCTAACCATAGACATGAGTTGTGTTGGGGAACGTAGTAATTTCAAAAAATTTCCTACGCACACGCAAGATCATGATGATGCATAGCAACGAGAGGGGAGAGTGTTGTCCACGTACCCTCGTAGACCGAAAGCGGAAGCGTTAGCACAACGCGGTTGATGTAGTCGTACGTCTTCACGATCCGACTGATCAAGTACCGAACGCACGGCACCTCCGAGTTCAGCACACGTTCAGCCTGATGACGTCCCTCGAACTCCGATCCAGCCGAGTGTTGAGGGAGAGTTTCGTCAGCACGACGGCGTGGTGACGATGATGATGTTCTACCGACGCAGGGCTTCACCTAAGCACCGCTACGATATTATCGAGGTGGACTATGATGGAGGGGGGCACCGCACACGGCTAAGAGATCAAGAGATCAATTGTTGTGTCTATGGGGTGCCCCTGCCCCCGTATATAAAGGAGCAAGGGGGAGGCGGCCGGCCAAGGAGGAGGGCGCGCCAAGGGGGGAGTCCTACTCCCACCGGGAGTAGGACTCCTCCTTTCCTTGTTGGAGTAGGAGAGAAGGAAAGAGGGGGAGAGGGAGAAGGAAAAGGGGGCTGCACCCCTTGTCCAATTCGGACCAGAGGGGGGTGCGCGCCTCCTTCCTTTTGGTCTCTCTCCCTTATTCCCGTATGGCCCAATAAGGCCCAATACTTCTCCCCGGCGAATTCCCGTAACTCTCCGGTACTCCGATAAATACCCGAATCACTCGGAATCTTTCCGAAGTCCGAATATAGTCGTCCAATATATCGATCTTTACGTCTCGGCCATTTCGAGACTCCTCGTCATGTCCCCGATGTCATCCGGGACTCCCAACTACCTTTGGTACATCAAAACACATAAACTCATAATATAACCGTCATCGAACTTTAAGCGTGCGGACCCTACGGGTTCGAGAACTATGTAGACATGACCGAGACACGTCTCCGGTCAATAACCAATAGCAGAACCTGAATGCTCATATTGGCTCCCACATATTCTACGAAGATCTTTATCGGTCAGACCGCATAACAACATACGTTGTTCCCTTTATCATCGGTATGTTACTTGCCCGAGATTCGATCGTCGGTATCTCAATACCTAGTTCAATCTCGTTACCGGCAAGTCTCTTTACTCGTTCCGTAATACATCATCCTGCAACTAACTCATTAGTTACAATGCTTGCAAGGCTTATAGTGATGTGCATTACCGAGTGGGCCCAGAGATACCTCTCCGACAATCGGAGTGACAAATCCTAATCTCGAAATACGCCAACCCAACAAGTACCTTCGGAGACACCTGTAGAGCACCTTTATAATCACCCAGTTACGTTGTGACGTTTGGTAGCACACAAAGTGTTCCTCCGGTAAACGGGAGTTGCATAATCTCATAGTCATAGGAACATGTATAAGTCATGAAGAAAGCAATAGCAGAATACTAAACGATCGTGTGCTAAGCTAACGGAATGGGTCAAGTCAATCACATCATTCTCCTAATGATATGATCCTGTTAATCAAATGACAACTCATGTCTATGGCTAGAAAACATAACCATCTTTGATTAACGAGCTAGTCAAGTAGAGGCATACTAGTGACACTCTGTTTGTCTATGTATTCACACATGTATCATGTTTCCGGTTAATACAATTCTAGCATGAATAATAAACATTTATCATGATATAAGGAAATAAATAATAACTTTATTATTGCCTCTAGGGCATATTTTCTTCAGTCTCCCACTTGCACTAGAGTCAATAATCTAGTTCACATCGCCATGTGATTTAACATCAATAGTTCACATCACCATGTGATTAACACCCATAGTTCACATCGTCATGTGACCAACACCCAAAGGGTTTACTAGAGTCAATAATCTAGTTCACATCGCTATGTGATTAACACCCAAAGAGTACTAAGGTGTGATCATGTTTTGTTTGTGAGATAATTTTAGTCAACGGGTTTGTCACATTCAGATCCGTAAGTATTTTGCAAATTTCTATGTCTACAATGCTCTGCACGGAGCTACTCTAGCTAATTGCTCCCACTTTCAATATGTATCTAGACCGAGACTTAGAATCATCTAGATTAGTGTCAAAACTTGCATCGACGTAACCCTTTACGACGAACCTTTTGTCACTTCCATAATCGAGAAACATATCCTTATTCCACTGAGGATAATTTTGACCGCTGTCCAGTGATCTACTCCTAGATCACTATTGTACTCCCTTGCCAAAATCAGTGTAGGGTATACAATAGATGTGGTACACAGCATGGCATACTTTATAGAACCTATGGCCGAGGGATAGGGAATGACTTTCATTCTCTTTCTATCTTCTGCCGTGGTCGGGCTTTGAGTCTTACTCAATTTCACACCTTGTAATACAGGTAAGAACTCTTTCTTTGACTGTTCCATTTTGAACTACTTCAAAATCTTGTCAAGGTATGTACTCATTGAAAAAACTTACCAAGCGTTTTGATCTATCTCTATAGATCTTGATGCTCAATATGTAAGCAGCTTCACCGAGGTCTTTCTTTGAAAAACTCCTTTCAAACACTCCTTTATGCTTTGTAGAATAATTCTACATTATTTCCGATCAACAATATGTCATTCACATATACTTATCAGAAATGTTGTAGTGCTCCCACTCACTTTCTTGTAAATACAGGTTTCACCGCAAGTCTGTATAAAACTATATGCTTTGATCAACTCATCAAAGCGTATATTCCAACTCTGAGATGCTTGCACCAGTCCATAGATGGATCGCTGGAGCTTGCATATTTTGTTAGCACCCTTAGGATTGACAAAACCTTCTGGTTGCATCATACACAACTCTTCTTTAATAAATCCATTAAGGAATGCAGTTTTGTTTATCCATTTGCCAGATTTCATAAAATGCGGCAATTGCTAACATGATTCGGACAGACTTAAGCATAGATACAAGTGAGAAACTCTCATCGTAGTCAACACCTTGAACTTGTCGAAAACCTTTTTGCGACAATTCTAGCTTTGTAGATAGTAACACTACTATCAGCGTTCGTCTTCCTCTTGAAGATCCATTTAATCTCAATGGCTCGCCGATCATTCGGCAAGTCAATCAAAGTCCATACTTTGTTCTCATACATGGATCTCATCTCAGATTTCATGGCCTCAAGCCATTTCGCGGAATCTGGGCTCATCATCGCTTCCTCTAGTTCGTGGTTCGTCATGGTCAAGTAACATGACCTCCAGAACAGGATTACCGTACCACTCTGGTGTGGATCTCACTCTGGTTTACCTACGAGGTTCGGTAGTAACTTGATCTGAAGTTACATGATCATCATCATTAGCTTCCTCACTAATTGGTGTAGGAGTCACAGGAACAAATTTCTGTGATGAACTACTTTCCAATAAAGGAGCAGGTACAGTTACCTGATCAAGTTCTACTTTCCTCCCACTCACTTCTTTCAAGAGAAACTCCTTCTCTAGAAAGGATCCATTCTTAGCAACGAATGTCTTGCCTTCGGATCTGTGATAGAAGGTGTACCCCAACAGTCTTCTTTGGGTATCCTATGAAGACATATTTCTCCGATTTGGGTTTGAGCTTATCAGGATGAAACTTTTTCATATAAGCATCACAACCCCAAACTTTAAGAAACGACAACTTTGATTTCTTGCCAAACCACAGTTCATACGGTGTCGTCTCAAACAGATTTAGATGGTGCCCTTTTTTTACGTGAATGCAGCTGTCTCTAATGCATAACCCCAAAACTATAGTGGTAAATCGGTAAGAAACATCATAGATTGCACTATATCCAATAAAGTACGGTTATGACTTTCGGACACACCATTATGCTGTGGTGTTCCAGGTGGCACGAATTTGTAAAACTACTCCACTTTGTTTTAATTGAAGACCAAACTCATAACTCAAATATTTGTCTCCGCGATCAGATCGTAGAAACCTTATTTTCTTGTCACGATGATTTTCCACTTCACTCTAAAATTCTTTGAACTTTTCAAATGTTTCAGACTTATGTTTCATCAAGTAGATATACCCATATCTGCTCAAATCATCTGTGAAGGTCAGAAAATAATGATACCCGCCGCGAGCCTCAACACTCATCGGATCGCATACATCAGTATGTATTATTTCCAATAAGCCAGTTGCTTGCTCCACTGTTCCGGAGAACGGAGTTATAGTCATCTTGCCCATAAGGCATGGTTCGCAAGCATCAAGTGATTCATAATCAAGTGATTCCAAAATCCCATCAGCATGGAGTTTCTTCATGCGCTTTACACCAATATGACCTAAACGGCAGTGCCACAAATAAATTACACTATCATTATTAACTTTGCATCTTTTGGCTTCAATATTATGAATATGTGTATCACTACGATCGAGATCCAACAAACCATTTTCATTGGGTGTATGACCATAGAAGGTTTTATTCATGTAAATAGAACAACAATTATTCTCTAACTTAAATGAATAACCATATTGCAATAAACATGATCAAATCATATTCATGCTCAACGCAAACACCAAATAACACTTATTTAGGTTCAACACTAATCCCGAAAGTGTAGGGAGCGTGCGATGATGATCATATCAATCTTGGAACCACTTCCAACACACATCATCACTTCACCCTTAACTAGTCTCTGTTCATTCTGCAACTCCCGTTTCGAGTTACTACTCTTAGCAACTGAACCAGTATCAAATACCGAGGGGTTGCTACGAACACTAGTAAAATACACATCAATAATCTGTATATCAAATATACCTTTGTTCACTTTGCCATCCTTCTTATCCCCCAAATACTTGGGGTAGTTCCACTTCCAGTGACCAGTCCCTTTGCAGTAGAAGCACTTAGTCTTAGGCTTAGGACCAGACTTGGGCTTCTTCACTTGAGCAGCAACTTGCTTGCCGTTCTTCTTGAAGTTCCCCTTCTTCCCTTTGCCGTTTTTCTTGAAACTAGTGGTCTCGTCAACCATCAACACTTGATGTTTTTCTTGATTTCTACCTTCGTCGATTTCAGCATCATGAAGAGCTTGGGAATTGTTTCCGTTATCCCTTGCATATTATAGTTCATCACGAAGTTCTACTAACTTGGTGATGGTGACTAGAGAATTCTGCCAATCACTATCTTATCTGGAAGATTAACTCCCACTTGATTCAAGCGATTGTAGTACCCTGACAATCTGAGCACATGCTTATTCTCCTCCATCTTTTAGCTATAGAACTTGTTGGAGACTTCATATCTCTCAACTCGGGTATTTGCTTGAAATATTAACTTCAACTCCTGGAACATCTCATATGGTCCATGACGTTCAAAACGTCTTTGAAGTCCCGATTCTAAGCCGTTAAGCATGGTGCACTAAACTATCAAGTAGTCATCATATTGAGCTAGCCAAATGTTCATAACGTCTGCATCTGCTCCTGCAATAGGTCTGTCACCTAGCGGTGCATCAAGGACATAATTCTTCTGTGCAGCAATGAGGATAATCCTCAGATCACGGATCCAATCCGCATCTTTGCTACTAACATCTTTCAACATAATTTTTCTCTAGGAACATATCAAAAATAAACACAGGGAAGCAACAACGCGAGCTATTGATCTACAACATAATTTGCAAAATACTATCAGGACTAAGTTCATGATAAATTTAAGTTCAATTAATCATATTACTTAAGAACTCCCACTTAGATAGACATCCCTCTAATCCTCTAAGTGATCACGTGATCCATATCAACTAAACCATGTCCGATCATCACGTGAGATGGAGTAGTTTCAACGGTGAACATCACTATGTTGATCATATCTACTATATGATTCACGCTCGACCTTTCGGTCTCCGTGTTCCGAGGCCATATCTGTTATATGCTAGGCTCGTCAAGCTTAACCTGAGTATTCCGCGTGTGCAACTGTTTTGCACCCGTTGTATTTGAACGTAGAGCCTATCACACCCGATCATCACGTGGTGTCTCAGCACGAAGAACTTTTGCAACGGTGCATACTCAGGGAGAACACTTATACCTTGATAATTTAGTGAGGGATCATCTTATAATGCTACCGTCAATCAAAGCAAGATAAGATGCATAAAAGATAAACATCACATGCAATCAATATAAGTGATATGATATGGCCATCATCATCTTGTGCTTGTGATCTCCATCTCCGAAGCACCGTCATGATCACCATCGTCACCGGCGCGACACCTTGATCTTCATCGTAGCATCGTTGTCGTCTCGCCAATCTTATGCTTCTACGACTATCGCTACCGCTTAGTGATAAAGTAAAAAACAATTACAGGGTGATTGCATTGCATACAATAAAGCGACAACCATATGGCTCCTGCCAGTTGCCGATAACTCTGTTACAAAACATGATCATCTCATACAATAAAATTTAGCATTATGTCTTGACCATATCACATCACAACATGCCCTGCAAAAACAAGTTAGACGTCCTCTACTTTGTTGTTGCAAGTTTTACGTGGCTGCTACTGGGCTTAGCAAGAACCGTTCTTACCTACGCATCAAAACCACAACGATAGTTTGTCAAGTTGGTGTTGTTTTAACCTTCGCAAGGACCGGGCGTAGCCACACTCGGTTCAACTAAAGTTGGAGAAACTGACACCCGCCAGCCACCTCTGTGCAAAGCACGTCGGAAGAACCAGTCTCGCGTAAGCGTACGCGTAATGTCGGTCCGGGCCGCTTCATCCAACAATACTGCCGAACCAAAGTATGACATGCTGGTAAGCAGTATGACTTATATCGCCCACAACTCACTTGTGTTCTACTCGTGCATATAACATCAACGCATAAAACCAGGCTCGGATGCCACTGTTGGGGAACGTAGTAATTTCAAAAAAATTCCTGCGCACACGCAAGATCATGGTGATGCATAGCAACGAGAGGGGAGAGTGTTGTCCACGTACCCTCGTAGACCGAAAGCGGAAGCGTTAGCACAACGCGGTTGATGTAGTCGTACGTCTTCACGTTCCGACCCATCAAGTACCGAACGCACGGCACCTCCGAGTTCAGCACACGTTCAGCCCGATGACGTCCCTCGAACTCCGATCCAGCCGATTGTTGAGGGAGAGTTTCGTCAGCACGACGGCGTGGTGACGATGATGATGTTCTAGCAACGCAAGGCTTTGCCTAAGCACCGCTACGGTATTATCGAGGTGGACTATGGTGGAGGGGGGCACCGCACACGGCTAAGAGATCAAGAGATCAATTGTTGTGTCTATGGGGTGCCCCTGCCCCCGTATATAAAGGAGCAAGGGGGAGGCGGCCGGCCAAGGAGGAGGGCGCGCCAAGGGGGGAGTCCTACTCCCACCGGGAGTAGGACTCCCTCCCTTTTCCTTGTTGGATTAGGAGAAGAGGGGGGAAGAGGTGGAGGAGAAGAAGGAAAGGGGGGGCGCCGCCCCCCTCTCCTTGTCCTATTCGGACTAGGAGGGAGGGATCATATCATTAGGAGAATGATGTGATTGACTTGACGCATTCCGTTAGCTTAGCACTTGATCGTTTAGTATGTTGCTATTGCTTTCTTCATGACTTATACATGTTCCTATGACTATGAGATTATGCAACTCCCGTTTACCGGAGGAACACTTTGTGTGCTACCAAACGTCACAACGTAAATGGGTGATTATAAAGGTGCTCTACAGGTGTCTCCGAAGGTACTTGTTGAGTTGGCGTATATCGAGATTAGGATTTGTCACTCCGATTGTCTGAGAGGTATCTCTGGGCCCACTCGATAATATACATCACTATAAGCCTTGCAAGCATTGTAACTAATGAGTTAGTTGCAGAATGATGTATTACAGAACGAGTAAAGAGACTTGCCGGTAACGAGATTGAACTAGGTATTGAGATACCGACGATCGAATCTCGGGCAAGTAACATACCGATGACAAAGGGAACAACGTATGTTGTTATGCGGTTTGACCAATAAAGATCTTCATAGAATGTGTGGGAGCCAATATGAGCATCCAGGTTCCGCTATTGGTTATTGACCGGAGACGTGTCTCGGTCATGTCTACATAGTTATCGAACCCGTAGGGTCCGCACGCCTAAAGTTCGGTGACGACCGATATTATGAGTTTTTGTGTTTTGATGTACCGAAGGTAGTTCGGAGTCCCGAATATGATCACGGACATGACGAGGAGTCTCGTAATGGTAGAGACGTAAAGATCGATATATTGGACGGCTATATTCGGACACCGGAAGTGTTCCGGGTGGTTTCGGAGAAAATCGGAGTGCCGGAGGGTTACCGGAACCCCCCCGGGAGAAATAATGGGCCTTATGGGCCTTAGTAGAGAGAGAGGGCTGGCCTAGGGCAGGACGCGCGCCCCTCCCCCTCTGGTCCGAATTGGACTAGGAGAGGGGGGCGGCGCCCCCCTTTCCTTCTCCCTCTCCCCCTTCCTTTCCCCCTCCTAGTAGGAGTAGGAAAGAGGGGAGTCCTACTCCTACTAGGAGGAGGACTCCTCCTGGCGCGCCATAGAGGGCCGGTCGGCCTCCCCCCTTGCTTCTTTATATACGGGGGCAGGGGGCACCTCTAGACACATAAGTTGATCAGTTGATCTCTCCCAACCATCTGCGGTGCCCCCCTCCACCATAATCCACCTCGATCATATCATAGCGGTGCTTAGGCGAAGCCCTGTGTCGGTAGCAACATCATCATCGTCATCACGTCGTCGTGCTGACGAAACTCTCCGGCGAAGCTCTGCTGGATCGGAGCTCGCGGGACGTCATCGAGTTGAACGTGTGCTGAACTCGGAGGTGCCGTGCGTTCGGTACTTGGATCGGTCGGATCGTGAAGACGTACGGCTACATCAACCGCGTTGTGCTAACGCTTTCGCTTTCGGTCTACGAGGGTACGTGGACACACTCTCCCCTCTCGTTGCTATGCATCACCATGATCCTGCGTGTGCGTAGAATTTCTTTTGAAATTACTACGTTCCCCAACAGTACTACACAACGCTGTCTTTGCCATGTGGTTTTTTTAGAAAAGGAGGATGACCCGGCCTCTGCATCTGAGCGATGCATGCGGCCACTTTATTAATTATTCTCACAAGATCTTATAGTCATACAACAATAAGACTAAAGCCACCGTCTAAGCAACAACTGTCGCTACACCTATCCAATTGATGAAGGGGCGCTGATAGCCTGGGCCTAATACCAAACAGACATCGCAGCCAGACCTAACATCTAAGACCTGAGGTCCCAACCAGGGCGCCTCCCGGGTATGGGCACCCACCAATCCGGCGTGCTCCTCAACCAGGACGCCTACCGGGTATGAGGCCGCCGCAGCCACTTGCCACCAATCCATCTTCAGAGCTGTATTGCTGCATCTACCTTACACGGTCTAGCTACCGTCGACGCCACCACGACGCCAGACAGCTTCCTCCTCCTGCGCGAGTCCATCTCCGCGCATCGGACGCCGAGTCTCCACTGCGCCATAATCTTTGCCATGTGGTGGACGTCCTTAGTTTCCCATCAATCTTGTTTTCAATCTAGGAGCCAATCAACCATGCAAATCCGCCAACCAGTGTGGCCCATTCAATTTAGTTTTCCCACATTCCGCTTTTGAATATGGGGATCAGCCACACTAATTACCTCACATGCATCTGGCTTTTAATTAGCCGCCTCAATTTAGTTTTCCCACAATTTTGCTTTTGAAAAGGAAGCGATCAACCACACTAATTACCGTGCATGCATCAGGCTTTTAATTAGTGCCTCACAAGGAGGATAGTCGCGCTTTTAAATGGAAGCCTAATTACCCCTGCATGCATTGCCACTTGGAGGTTATTTCTCGTGAGAATATGTTGGGTAGTGAAACACCCATGCTTATTCTAAAAAACAATCGCTCGGGATTCGCTCATAGAAATACTAGCATAAGTCCCTTTCTATGGGCAAGAAACATAGGCTAGATGAGTTGGTTAGTGTGTCAATGCTCTTGTGAAACCACCAAGGTTCGAATACTTCTTCTAGCAATTTATATTGAGTAAAATGCATTGTTGGTCATTAAACTTGTCGCGTACACTCACTTTGATCATTGTACTTAAGAATACAGTCAATACGGTCACTATATACGTGTTAAGATGATTATACGGTCATTGCAGATCGTATAGCTCCGTATGCTCGGTCAAATAATCCACATGGCTAGCTCATTTTCTCTCTCTCATGTGGGTCGTACCTGTCAGTGAGTGGAAGAAGAAATAGAGCCAAAATAAAATCACGGGCGAGTGGGGATTCGAACGGGAATCCTCGGGCATATGGAATAGCGAACAAACAAGCTGCACCAGTGAAGCTATTTGATTACTACGAGGAAACAGTACATTTTAGAGTCTCTGCTGCAATCACGTGGCAGCCATTGAGTGCATTTTTTTTGCGGGCGAGCCATTGGGATTTACCGCAAAATCATAATCGTTTCAACTTTTTTTTTTAGAACCCATAATCGTTTCATGTAGTTTCAGTGGTTGGTCCTTTTTGGGATTTAAAGTAGTGTTGGCAGTACTCTGTACTCGTACATATTTTTTTTAAAAGGTACTCATACATAGGGTTCACTGTCAAGATTGCATTAGCACTTAAATTTCTTTTGTTCAGTGTAGACGTACCTACTATTCTTTGAACATTCAGACTGCACACGTTGGAAACAAACCACAAGGCAATATCCCAATGGCTGAATGTTTACAAGCCCAACCACTGAAGCCACATGAAACAATTATGATTTAAATTCTAATACTCCCCCGCAAAAAAGAAAAACAATCAATGGTTGTCACGTGAATTCAGTAACGATATACAAGTACATATTCCTCTAAGCAATCACAATGTGATGCTGGTGCAGCTGGTTAGCCTGGTCGCAGATAAACGGGAGGTCTATGGTTCGAATCCCCACCCTGTGCAAAAGTTTTATTTTTCCCTCCACTTCTTTCTTCCACCCATTGACATGTAGGGCCCGCATGACAGAGAGAGAAAACGAGCTAATGAGGCGCCAAGTGGTTTGGTTGACCGGTCAAAGTGGATGCATACGGAGCTATACGATCTGCCAGTGACCATATAATCACCTCAACACGTATATAGTGACCGTATTAACCGTATTCTTAAGTACATTGACCAATGTGAGTGTAATCGACAAGTTTAATGATCACCGGTGCATTTTACTCATTTATATTTCCACTTAATTTGGGACCGCGGATCGATTATAGGAAAATTCAGGGGCTTTCACTCAAGGTTGAGGTCATGCTTGGTTTCGTAAGCACAACACATTTATCATGTTCTTGGTCCACATGCTCCAACTCATGCCGTATGCAAGCTTCATGGTACTGGTTTAGGTGTGTCATCTCCATGAAGCCGATGCTCCTGCGTTTGTAGCAAAGTTAGTAGCACATTGTAGTATTCGTACATATGCATGTCCACCAAAGCAAAACACACTGAAAAATGATTTACGCGTGCGCTCGTCGCAACGCGCGATAGGTTTGCCCCCTGATTTTAGTTGTGGGCCCAGTATCTAATCTCTAATCTCTCAGCAGGTGGTCTGTGCTTTCCGTTGCATGCAAAAAAAAAGCAAATAATACGAAAGGGAGCATGCAACTGCATTGCCTAATCTGGCCTAAGTGCCTTATCGAAAACTACACGCTCCAACGCGCGCACGAATTAGCATTATTATTCTACATCTATATCTATATCTATATCTATATCTATCTATACCAATATAAAAACATCCAAAGAGGCAGATCCAATTAATCTCGGCCATCAAATCATGTCAATCCAACGACCTAGACTGCTTCAATATTGAGCGCTCAACACGTTTAGCGTGCAATTAATTTCATGTCAAATATAGTATTAATCACATAATAACACGCAAAATAATATCCTACTTAATATCCGCATGCACTTAATATATTTCCAAATTAAGTGCATTGCATGTATATTTTGACTAATCTGGCCTAAGTGCCTTGTCGAAAACTACACGCTTCAATGCGCGCACGAATTAGCATTATTATTCTACATCTATATCTATATTTATATCTATCTATATCAATATAAAAAAGACCTAAAGAGGCAGATCCAATTAATCTCGGTCATCAAATCATGTCAATCCAACGACCTAGACTGCTTCAATGTCGAGCGCTCAACACGTTTAGCGTGCAGTTAATTTCATGCCAAATATAGTATTAATCACATAATAACACGCAAATAATATCCTACTTAATATCCGCACGCACTTAATATATTTCAAAATTAAGTGCATTGCATGTACATTTTGACTAATATTTCCAAATTAACGTGCATTGCACGTACATCCGTAAAAAAAATGTGCATTGCACGCACACATTGACTAGTATCAATATAAAAGGCCCAAAGGGGCAGATCCAATTAATTTCGGCCATCAATTCATGTTAATCCAACGACATAGACTGCTTCGATGTCGCACGCTCAACACGTTTAGCGTGCACTTAATTTCATGCAAAAAATAGAACTATCACATAATAACACGTAAATAATATCCTACTTAATATCCGCATGCACTTAATATAATTCCAAATTAACATGCATTACACGTACACATTGACTAGTTCTAATTAATTAGGGGAAATAATAATTCAAATAATAATTCCTTTCTACCTCACACACCTAAACTATCCTCTTAAATAATGGCATTGTTAACATTGAACAAACATAGACATAACAACTAGCGAGTGACAAAAGGAGGGGACACATGCCCCCTCCCCCGCTAGCGAATAACAAAAGAAGGGGACACATGCCCCCTCAAAAGTAAATACAGACTTTTACGCGTGCGCTCATCGAACGCGCGATAGGCTTGCCCCCTGATTTTAGTTGTGGGCCCAGTATCTAATCTCTCTCCAACCTCATTAATCCATCTCCCCTGATTTTAAGGGCGCAGATGGCTGTGTGTATGTAAAATCCTTTCTCTAATCTCTTGGGCTCCCTGATTTTCAGGGGTGGTGGGCAGGTGGCCTGTGCTTTGTGTTGCATGCAAAGAATTTTTTTTAGAAAATAATAGGAAAAGGAGCACACAACTGGACTGCCTAATCTGGCCTAAGTGCCTTGTCGGAAACTGCACGCTCCAACGCGAGCACGGATTAATATTATTATTCTACATTCTAATTAAGTAGGGAAAATAAAAATTCAAATAATCATTCATATCTACCTTACGCACCTGAATTATCCTCTTAAATAATGGCATTGTTAACATAGAACAAAGGTAGGCACAACAGCTAACGAGTGACAAAAGCAGGGGACACATGCCCCCTCCACCCGCTAGTGAGTGACAAAAGCAGGAGACACATGCCCCTTCAAAAGTAAATACAAACTTTTGCGTGTGCGCTCATCGCAGCGCGCGATAGGCTTGCCCCCTAATTTTAGTTGTAGGCCCAGTATCTAATCTCTCTCCAACCTCATTAATCCCTCTCCCCTGATTTTAAGGGCGCGGATGGCTGTGTGTATGTAAAATCCTCTCTCTAATCTCTTGGGCTCCCTGATTTTTAGGGGTGGGTGGGCAGGTGGCATGTGCTTTCCGTTGCATGCAAAGAAAAAAAGGAAAGAATAGAAAAGGGAGCACGCAACTGGATTGCCCAATCTGGCCTAAGTGCCTTGTCGAAAACTGCACGCTAGAACGCGCGCACAGATTAACATTATTATTTTACATTCTAATTAAGTAGAGAAAAATAAAAATTCAAATAATCATTCATTTCTACTTTACACACCTGAATTATCCTCTTAAATAATGCCATTATTAACATAGAACAAACATAGGCACAACAGCTAACGAGTGACAAAAGCAGGGGACACATGCGCCCTCCCTGCTAGCGAGTGATAAAAGCAGGGGACACATGCCCCCTCAAAAGTAAATACAGACTTTTACGTGTGCGCTCATCGCAACACGCGATAGTCTTGCCCCCTGATTTTAGTTGTGGGCCCAGTATCTAATCTCTCTCCAACCATGTTAATCCCGCTCCCCTCATTTTAAGGGCACGCATTGTTGTGTCTATGTAAAATCCTCTCTCTAATCTCTTGGGCCCTCTGATTTTCAGGGGTGGGTGGGCAGGTGGCCTGTGCTTTTCGTTGCATGCAAAGAAAAAAAAGGAAAGAATTGGAAAAGGAGCATGCAACTGGATTGCCTAATCTGGCCTAAGTGCCTTGTCGGAAACTGCACGCTCCAACGGGCGCGCGCGAATTAGCATTATTATTCTACATTCTAATTAAGTAGGGGAAAATAAAAATTCAAATAATTATTTATTTCTACCTTACGCACCTAAACTATTCTTTTAAATAATGGCATTGTTAACTAGAACAAACATAGGCACAATAGCTAGCGATTGACAAAAGCAGGGGACACATGCCTCTTCCCCCGTTAGCGAATGAGAAAAGCAGGGACACATGCCCCTCAAAAGTAAATACAGACTATTACGTGTGCGCTCATCGCAACGCGCGATAGGCTTGCACCTTGATTTTGGTTGTGGTCCTAGTATCTAATCTCTCTCCAACCTCATTAATCCCTCTCCCCTGATTTTAAGGGCGCGGATGGATGTGTGTATGAAAAATCCTCTCTCTAATTTCTTGGGCTCCCTGATTTTTAGGGGTGGGTGGGCAGGTGACTTGTGTTTTCTGTTGCATGCAAAAAAAGGAAAGAATAGGAAAGGGCGCACGCAACTGGATTGCCTAATCTGGCCTAAGTGCCTTGTCGGAAACTGCACGCTCCAACGCGCGCGCAGATTAGCATTATTATTCTACATTCTAATTAAGTAGGGGAAAATAAAAATTCAAATAATCATTCCTTTCTACCTTACGCACCTGAATTATCCTCTTAAATAATTGCATTGTTAACATAGGCACAACAACTAACGAGTGACAAAAGCAGGGGACACATGCCCCCTCAAAAGTAAATACAGACTTTTACGTGTGCGCTTATCGCAACGCGCGATAGGCTTGCCCCCTGATTTTAGTTGTGGGCCAAGTATCTAATCTCTCTCCAATCTCGTTAATCCCTCTTCCCTGATTTTAAGGGCACGTATGGGTGTGAGTATGTAAAATCCTCTCTCTAATCTCTTGGCCTCCCTTATTTTCAGGGGTGGGTGGGCAGGTGGCCTGTGCTTTCCGTTGCATGCAAAGAAAAAAAGGAAAGAATTGGAAAAGGAGCATGCAACTGGATTGCCTAATCTGGCCTAAGTGCCTTGTCGGAAACTGCACGCTCCAACGCGCGTGTGTGAATTAGCATTATTATTCTACTTTCTAATTAAGTAGGGGAAAATAGAAATTCAAATAATCAATCCTTTCTACCTTACGCACCTGAACTATCCTCTTAAATAATGGCATTGTCCCCAACAACCAGCTTGCTGGTCAACTCCTCCAACATATCACGGTCCAGCTTCAACTTCTTACTCTTGTGCTCTTTGAGGTCAAGCTAACGAGCCTAGTTCTCTAACTCAATGTTGAGGTCATGCTTGTTTACGTAAACACAACACAGTTTATCATGCTTTTGCTCCAATGCTCAAACTCATGTTGTCTGCGAGCTTCATGGCACTAGTTTAGTCGTGTCATCTCCCTGTGGTGCTGCTACATATGCAGGTCCACGAAAGCAAAGTTCAATGAAAAAATAAAGAAACTTTAGCCCTTCACCTGCAACATTGTGTGATGCAAGTGTATTGCACCATGGTACCCTTCACCCTCGGCACACTTCGCAGTCGAGACTATCGACGGCTCTAAATCGAAGTGTTCGGCTTTTTCGATAAAGGACGCTTTTATTATCTCGAAATGTAGCATCAAGCGGATACAAAGCATTATGAGTAACACCCGGCCTCTGCATAATTAGGATGCACACAGCCCAACACGGAAAGTCTGACAAAATGAATGGAAAAAAAAATGACAAATCGGCGACAGTAGAGTCCTATAGACCGACACTATGCCTATGTCGCAAGGGATGGTGGACCGATACGGAGATTATGCTGCCACCCATATTGGGTAAAAACCACCGTAGCCACCTGCTCCAACCGCGTACACACCGCCTTGAACAGCAGTTGGTACTCCACTCATTGTAGCGTAGACCACGTACGAAGCGAGTGCGTACAACGAAAAATAACCTGCAAAGGAGAAGCATTTTTATCATTGAAAACCAAATCATTTCTACATAGCCAAAGCGACCATAGTAAGGCGTATGCTCCCACCCGTATTAGCGTTTTAAATCTATTTGGAATACCGTCCAACCAGTGACCAAAAATATTGGCGACACTTGTGGGCGGATACAAATTTGACGCTATTTGGATGATTGACCACGTAGTATGTGCAAACTTGCATTGGAAAAAGAGGTGTTTGATTGTCTTTTCATGAGTACAAAAACAACACTTCTTACTCCCTGGCCAGTTGCGTCGTGCGAGGTTGTCTTTGGTTAGAACAACTCCCCTACGAAGATACCACATGAAGATTTTAACTTTTAGTGGAATCTTCGACTTCCAGATTTTCTTGTTATTACTCACCGGTACCTCAGAATGCATGAGTGCACGGTACATAGAGTCTACTGTGAATGACCCTGATGTAGTAAGGTTCCAGCGAAACACATCCCGGCCTTGTCTAATATTAATCGAATCCAGACGGGATAAAAGATTGTGCCATGACATAAGTCGGGGGCCAATCAAATCCCGCCTAAATGAAATATTGAGTGGGGATGAACTGAGCACTTGCGCAATAGTATTATTCTTTTCGCGAGCAATGTTGTACAGGGCTGGATATTGTTCTCGAAGACTGGCATTGCCTAGCCAGATGTCTTCCCAGAAACGAACCTCTGACCCGTCCCTTATCGCGAAAGACCCGAAGCGAAAGAGATGTTTCTTTGCCGCCATTAGGCCAGCCCAAAAGTGCGAGTCGCCAGGTGTTCAATATGCCTGAGACACTGCCTTTTGGCTTAGATACTTGTTGTGCAGCATGGTTTGCCAAACACCATCCTCAGTAAGAAGTTTGAACAACCATTTACTAAGTAGGGCCTCATTCTTGAATTACAAGTCATGAAGTGTTCGGCTACCTCCAATATTTTAACCCACATCAGTGTGTAATATTTTAACCTAAGTTGTGTATGTGGGTATGGTGTTCCAGCATCGGCAACACTTGGTTGGAGCTAAATGCATTTGCGGTGCAACAAATGGTGGCCGGCATGGGTCTGCACTAATGGCCCCTTGTTTCTAGCATTGTGCAATGCCGGATTGTAACTTCAGAGTCTAGACATGGTTGCTTGCTTTGGTCGCCGCCAGTCATGAGCTTGTTATCGCTGTTTTGCAGCTTTGGTTCGACGTCACTCATGGTCGTGGTCGGCTGGTCACCCCCGTCGCTCGTAGAGGCGATCCATGGTTCTAGCACCCACGGGTTGCCCGTCTTGCTGCGGTGGCAGTGGTGGTGGGCTTGGTGAGAGCGAGGTGAGCGACGCAAGCAGATGTCTCTGGAGGTGACCGAGCGGTGAATGCTTGCGAGAGATGAGAAACCGGGGTGAGCTTTTTTTGAATATATGACGATGAGAGTAGGAGCGATGCATGGCCAACAGAGCGTAGCATGTGATCGATCTCCAGCTCGGCCGGCCGGTGGATTCTAATTCCTTTCTTCTGTTTGAACTACTCGATAATTAAGATCATCCTCGCGTTCACAAATTGGTCAGGGGAATCCTATTTGGTGCTTCAGGCGCCGGTTTATAGTGGTTTTGCAAACCGGCGCCTGAAGCAGCTAAACACGCACGGTAGTTGGCCTCGGCCCATCTTCATTTCTTCCCTTTCCGTTGAAAACTCAAAAATAGGTATGCGGTGCCAGGATTCGATCCCGGAACCACATCGTTCGTACTGAAATGTATAGCAAACTTAGGACCTCGCAATGCTTGTGGCAGGTTACTTCTTTTCATCAATTTTTTTAAATCTTGATCAACTTTTTTCAAAAATGATGAACTTCTTTTCAAATTTATGGACTCTCTAAAAATCCGTGAACATTTTTTAATTCACGAAAATTTTCGATTTTTTTGTTTCATGTTTTTTGTTTAAAATATCAACGTTGAAATGGTGAACCGTTGACAAAACCACCGTGAAACCATCGAACAGAGAGTGAAGGAAGGGGCCGAGCGCCTAGCTCGTGTAACTGGGCCGGCCCAAAACAAGCCGCTGCGTGCGCCAGTTCCTGAGGGAGCCCCTATATAGGAGCTCCTACGTGCTGCTATCCGCGGCAGGTTGTCGCTCGCACGCACAGGGGGTCACTACCAGTGGAGCTAGCAACCTTTAATGCTCAAAATACAAGACAAACCTTTAAGAACGAAATGCCGAACGCAAATCCGATTTTTTATTCGAAGTTTCAAACGCATTTTTCAAAAGAAAAACCTGAATGTTTTGTGAAACGCAACTACTTTTGAATACCGTAAACATTTTTTCAAAAACTGCCACATTTTCGAAAATCATGAACTATGTTTTGATAGGGAACAATTTTGTAATCCCAGAACAAAATTTGTAAAGGTAAAAAAAATTATGAAACCGTGAACATTTTTTGAAATGTGAATAAAATTTGAAACCGCACATTTTTTGAAGTGTGAACAAATTTTGAAACATGAACAAATTTCAAATTCGCGAAAAATATTTTTGAATATTTTTCGAATTATGAACAAATTTGGAAACCGTAAGTATTTTTCGAATTGGGAACATATTTTGAAACATGAATAAATTTCAAATTCATGAACGAAATTATAAAACGGAGAACATTTTTCAAATCTGCGAACAAATTTTGTAACTGCAAACATTTTTGGAATTGTGAACAAATTTTGAAACATGAACAAATTTCAAATTTGTGAAAAAATTATAATGTTGTGAATATTTTTCGAATTCTGAACAAATTTGAAACCGCAAATTTTTTCTAATTGTGCACAAATTTTTAAAAATGTTTAAATTTCAAATTCGCGAACAAAAATATAAAATTGTGAACATTTTTCGAATTGGCGTATAAAATTTGAAAAGCATGAACATTTTAGAGTTGTGTACAAATTTTGGAACACGAACAAATTTCAAATTCATGAACAAAATTATAAAATTATTAACATTTTTCGTTAAACTGTGAACATTATGAAAATAGAAACAAATGAAAAAAACAGAAAAAGAAAAAGGAGAGAAAAAGAAAAGAAAATAGAAAAAGGAAAAAGAGATAAAGAAAAAAATTCAAGAAACCTTCTAGGAGTTTCCCAAAACCAGAAAAACCAGCTGGGAACCTGTAGAAGGTTCCCAAAACCGGGAGCGTTGGAACGGTTAAACGGGCCGGCCCGTTGCGTCGGTGCTCGGTCGCTCGCCTGTGGGAAGCGCCGGCAGTTTTACGCAGCGAGCGGTAAATAGGATTTCCCCCCTGTATCTCGCATTCTGCGAGAACGAGGGGAGTCCTCGCTGAAGGGGGCGAGCAACATGGGCCGACTCACACACGCGTGAGGCCACAGCCTGGTTTTCTGTTTTTTTTTATTTTACCTTTTCTGTTTTTGTTTGTTGCTTTATTTTTGAATTTTTTTAACAACATAAAATATTACAAATATATATTGCAAAAAACACTCTACAATTTTTTTTGGAAATGTTGGATAATTATTTGAAAAATGTTAATCAAGAATCCGAAGAATGTTGAACAAGTATTTGAAAATATTAATCAAGCTTTCAAAATGTTGAACATGTGTTTGAAAAAAAGTTTAAAAATTATTTCAAAAAAATGTTAATCAATCATTCGGAAAATGTTGAACAAGCATTCGGAAAATGTTGAACAAGGATTTGAAAAAATGTTGAACAAGTATCTGGAAATGTTAATCAAGCATTCTAAAAAATTTGAAGAATAATTTGAAAAATGTTGAACAGTTATTTGAAATTTTTTAAATAAGCATTAAAAATGTTGAACAAGTATTTAGAAAATGCTGAATACGTATTAAAAAATGTTGATCAAGTATTTAAAAAGTGTTGAAAAAATATTTGGAATAAGTTGAACAAGTATTTGAAAAATGTTGAATAAACATTCGGACAATGTTGTATAAACATTCGGACAATGTTGAACGTGTATACAAAAAATGTTGATCACTTATTAATTATATGAAACTAAACTAAAGCAGAGAAGAAAAAATAAAACAAGAAAACCAATTAAAACCCTAGATAAAAATAAAAAAACAATTAAAAATAGAGAACAAAAAGATAAAGAACAAAATAGCGAAAAAGGGAAGAAAAACCAAATATCATAGAAGAAAATGAAGAAAGAAGACTAAATAGGGCGGCGCAGCTACTTTATGCCTCAAGTACGATGCGCCCAGCTAATTAAACATGAGCATGAGTGTAGCCTAGTTGTTAGCAGCCCCTGTCAACTTGCTAGATACCAGGTATCGAATTTTTGGTTCCCTATTTTCTTCTGTCCTTTTTTTAGCATTGCACGCGCGTAACGGGCCGGCCCGATACTGTACCACTCAACGGGAGAGTTACCGCTAGCCTTGCTTAATGCGAGAAATAGAAGCCGCGAGTTCCTGATCGGGTGCCTACAACGCTAATTAGGACCTCCCTGCCTACAGATCCCCCCTTCCACCACTAGGCTATGCTTTAGTCTGCACCTATAAGTATTGTTAGTTCTAGTACCATTGGTAATGAGACTTGCTGAGTACCCAAAGTACTCACCTTTGATACAACAACAACGACGACGACGACGACGACGACGACGACGATGACGAGGGCCACTAGTTTAGCGGGGCCTGGCCGGTAGCCCGAAACTGACGTGTTACGGGAATGTTGCTTATGTTTTCCTGCCTCTAAATCATTATTTGATCTTGTATGTACTCAACCATTAATTTGATGTCTTCCGCTGTGATGATGTAGGTTGGACCATGTGGTCTCTATGTCTAATAATTTGGATCATGGCACTTGTATGCCCTATTCATATGTACATAAATATGTTCCCTCTTTGGTAGTGGAATTGTTGTGATATTCAAGTTGTAGAGTCCGTGGCATATGACAGTCTGTATATGGTTTTGAAGTCATATGCTTACGATGGCTTTGTATGCACTTTTATTCTAGAAATGGACCCCTAGGGTATATATTTGGAATAATTTCGCATATGGGCATTATAGTATGCATAAGCGAGGAAAAAAAAGAAAAATCAAAGCTATCAGATCCGTGATGGGTAAACTAAGACAATGACCATATCCGCACCAACCATCTCATGACACCACACAGATGATGAGGTCTTTCAACAACAATGTCTTGAAGAAGGGAGCAACACTCAAGCGTCTTTGTCACCTGATTCAACCACAAAGGTCAAAATCTAGGTCTTCACCTTGAAGAATCAATCCAAACATATCCAAGCAATGCCTTTAACAAGGTAACAACATAAAAATATCGGCATTGCTAGGTATAACTAGCCCAGGTCAAACCTAGGCTTTCACCCCGGAGCTCGCGACCAGGTGCTCGAGTAGCACCATCATCAAAGTCGCTCAATCAGACACTTTCCCATGATCCCGCTAACTGCATGCGATGTGTCCGCTGCTGCTGCACAAGCATCCCTTTGCGTCAAGTCGTCGTCCATAATTTGCATCTCACTACCAAAGTCAACAAAGAGATCTTGACAGATGACCACCGCCGTCATGGAGCCGTAGGAGGTCGGTGCAGCATAGTCTGCAGCCACCGCCACTGGGTTGATGAGATCTAAATCACTGCCACCAAGCCGTAAACTATAATATCATTGGCTGCTCACTGCTGATACGTCTCCAACGTATCTACTTTTTCTCATGCTGTTCCTCTTGTTTTGGACTCTAATTTGCATGATTTGAATGAAACTAACCCCGGACTGACGCTGTTTTCAGCAGAACTACCATGGTGTTGTTTTTGTGCAGAAATAAAAGTTCTCGGAATGGAACGAAACTTTGCGAGGAATTTTTATATGATATATAAGAATTTCTGGAGCCAAGACCTACCAGAGAGGGGCCCCTGGGTGGGCACAACCCACCAGGGCGTGCCCCCCTCTCCTGGCGCGCCCAGGTGAGTTGTCCCCACCTGGTGGCCCCGCAGACCCTGAAACCGACGCTATAAAATCCTATTTTTCAAGAAAAAAGGAGGGAGAAAGAATTATCGCGTTCCACGAGACGGAGCCGCCGCCACCTCCTGTTCTTCATCGGGAGGCCAGATCTGGAGTCCGTTTGGGGCTACGGAGCGGGGGATCTTCGTTGTTCGTCATCACCAACCCATCTCCATCGCCAATTCCATGATGCTCCCCACCGGGAGTGAGTAATTCCTTCATAGGCTCGCTGGTCGGTAAGGAGTTGGATGAGATTCATCATGTAATCGAGTTAGTTTTGTTAGGGCATGATCCCTAGTATCCACTATGTTCTTAGATTGATGTTGCTATGACTTTGCTATGCTTAATGCTTGTCACTTTGGGCCCGGGTGCCATGAACTCAGATCTGAACCGTTTATCTTATCATCATTATATTCATGTTCTAGTTCCGATCTTGCAAGTTATAGTCACCTACTACGTGTTATGATCCGGCAACCCCGGAGTGACAACAACCGGGCCCACTCCCGGTGATGACCGTAGTTTGAGGAGTTCATGTATTCACTATGTGTTAACGCTTTGTTTCGGTTCTCTATTAGAAGGAGGCCTTAATATCCCTTAGTTTCCAATATGGACCCCACTACCATGGGAGGGTAGGACAAAAGATGTCATGCAAGTTCTTTCCATAAGCACGTATGACTATTTACGGAATACATGCCTACATTATATCGATGAATTGGAGCTAGTGCCGTATCGCCCTAGGTTATAACTGTCACATGATGAATATCATCCAACAAGTCATCGATTCAATGCCTACGAATTAATCTTATATTGTTTCTGCTAAGTTACTACTGCTATCATCACTGTTACACTTGCTACAAAATTACTGCTATCACTGTTACTGTTACTATTGCTGCTGCTACTACTATCAAAACTATCATATTACTTTGCTACTGATTACTTGCTGCAGATAATTAATCTCCAGGAGTGGTTGAATTGACAACTCAGCTGCTAATACCTTCAAATATTCTTTGGCTCCCCTTGTGTCGAATCTACAAATTTGGGTTGAATACTCTACCCTCGAAAACTGTTGCGATCCCCTATACTTGTGGGTTATCAAGACCTTTTTTTGGCGCCGCTGCCGGGGAGCATAGCTATATTTGTTGAGTCACTTGGGATTCTTATCAATTTATCACTATGAAGAATCTGAAGGACGCTAAGACTACTATTTTTCCCTCAAAGACGAGGGGAGGTAAGGAACTGCCATCCAGTTCTGCTATAGATCCACCTTCTGTTATAAATAAACTTGCAACTGTTGGGGAACGTAGTAATTTCAAAAAAATTCCTACGCACACGCAAGATCATGGTGATGCATAGCAACGAGAGGGGAGAGTGTTGTCCACGTACCCTCGTAGACCGAAAGCGGAAGCGTTATGACACCGCGGTTGATGTAGTCGTACGTCTTCACGATCTGTCCGATCCAAGTACCGAACACACGGCACCTCCGAGTTCAGCACACGTTCAGCTCGACGACATCCCTCGAACTCACGATCCAGCAGAGCTTCGAGGGAGAGTTCTGTCAGCACGACGGCGTGATGACGGTGATGATGATGCTACCGACGCAGGGCTTCGCTTAAGCACCACTACGATATGACCGAGGTGGATTATGGTGGAGGGGGGCACCGCACACGGCTAAAAGATCAATTGATCAACTTGTGTGTCTATGGGGTGCCCCCTTCCCCCGTATATAAAGGAGTGGATGAGGGGGAGGGGCCAGCCCTCCTAGGCGCGCCCCAAGGGGAGTCCTACTCCCACCAGGAGTAGGACTCCAATCCTTCCAAGAGTAGGAGTAGGAGAGAGGGAAGGAGGAGAGAGGGGAAAGGAAAGGGGGGCGCCGCCCCCCTCCTTGTCCAATTCGGACTAGAGGGGGAGGGGGCACGCGGCCTGCCCTGGCCGCCCCTCCCGTTCTCCACTAAGGCCCAATAGGCCCATTACACTCCCCAGGGGGTTCCGGTAACCCCCCGGTACTCCGGTATTTGTCCGAACTTGCCCGGAACCCTTCCGAAGTCCAAACATAGTCATCCAATATATCGATCTTTATGTCTCGACCATTTTGAGACTCCTCGTCATGTCCGTGATCATATCCGGGACTCCGATCCACCTTCGGTACATCAAAACACATAAACTCATATTACCGATCGTCATCGAACGTTAAGCGTGCGGACCCTACGTATTCGAGAACTATGTAGACATGACCGAGACACGTTTCCGGTCAATAACCAATAGCGGAACCTGGATGCTCATATTGGCTCCCACATATTCTACGAAGATCTTTATCGGTCAAACCGCATAACAACATACGTTGTTCCCTTTGTCATCGGTATGTTACTTGCCCGAGATTCGATCGTCGGTATCTCAATACCTAGTTCAATCTCGTTACCGGCAAGTCTCTTTACTCGTTCCGTAGTGCATCATCCCGTGACTAACTCATTAGTCACATTGCTTGCAAGGCTTGTAGTGATGTGCATTACCGAGAGGGCCCAAAGATACCTCTCCGACAATCGGAGTGACAAATCCTAATCTCGATCTATGCCAACTCAACAAGTACCATCGGAGACACCTGTAGAGCACCTTTATGATCATCCAGTTACGTTGTGATGTTTGGTAGCACACAAAGTGTTCCTCCGGTATTCGGGAGTTGCATAATCTCATAGTCATAGGAACATGTATAAGTCATGAAGAAAGCAATAGAAACATACTAAAACGATCAAGTGCTAAGCTAACGGAATGGGTCAAGTCAATCACATCATTCTCTAATGATGTGTTCCCATTCATCAAATGACAAATCATGTCTATGGCTAGGAAACTTAACCATCTTTGATTAACGAGCTAGTCAAGTAGAGGCATACTAGTGACACTTTGTTTGTCTATGTATTCACACATGTACTAAGTTTCCGGTTAATACAATTCTAGCATGAATAATAAACATTCATAATGATATAAGGAAATATAAATAACAACTTTACTATTGCCTCTAGGGCATATTTCCTTCAGTCTCCCACTTGCACTAGAGTCAGTAATCTAGATTACACAGTATGTATCTTGGTGCTGATCATGTTTTGCTCGTGAGAGAGGCTTAGTCAACGGGTCTACAACATTTAGATCCGTATGTATCTTGCAAATCTCTATGTCTCCCTCCTTGACTAGATCGCGGATGGAATTGAAGCGTCTCTTGATGTGCTTGGTTCTCTTGTGAAATCTGGATTCCTTTGCCAAGGCAATTGCACCAGTATTTTCACAAAAGATTTTCATTGGACCCGATGCACTAGGTATGACACCTAGATTGGATATGAACTCCTTCATCCAGACTCCTTCATTTGCTGCTTCCGAAGCAGCTATGTACTCCGCTTCACACGTAGATCCCGCCATGACGCTTTGCTTAGAACTGCACCAACTTACAGCTCCACCGTTCAATATAAATACGTATCCGGTTTGTGACTTAGAGTCGCCCGGATCAGTGTCAAAGCTTGCATCGACGTAACCATTTACGACGAGCTCTTTGTCACCTCCATAAACGAGAAACATATCCTTAGTCCTTTTCAGGTATTTCAAGATGTTCTTGACCGCTGTCCAGTGATCCGCTCCTGGATTACTTTGGTACCACCCTGCTAAACTAATAGCAAGGCACACATCAGGTCTGGTACACAGCATTGCATACATGATAGAGCCTACGGCTGAAGCATAGGGAACATCTTTCATTTTCTCTCTATCTTCTGCAGTGGTCGGGCATTGAGTCTGACTCAACTTCACACCTTGTAACACAGGCAAGAACCCTTTATTTGCTTGATCCATTTTGACTTTTTCAAAACTTTATCAAGGTATGTGCTTTGTGAAAGTCCAATTAAGTGTCTCGATCTATCTCTATAGATCTTGATGCCCAATATATAAGCAGCTTCACCGAGGTCTTTCATTGAAAAACTCTTGTTCAAGTATCCTTTTATGCTATCCAGAAATTCTATATCATTTCCAATCTACAATATGTCATCTACATATAATATTAGAAATGCTACAGAGCTCCCACTCACTTTCTTGTAAATACAGGCTTCTCCAAAAGTCTGTATAAAACCATATGCTTTGATCACACTATCAAAACGTTTATTCCAACTCCGAGAGGCTTGCACCAGTCCATAAATGGATCACTGGAGCTTGCACACTTTGTTAGCACTCTTTGGATCGATAAAACCTTCCGGTTGCATCATATACAACTCTTCTTCCAAAAATCCATTCAGGAATGCAGTCTTTACATCCATTTGCCAAATTTCATAATCATAAAATGTGGCAATTGCTAACATGATTCGGACGGACTTAAGCATCGCTACGGGTGAGAAAGTCTCATCGTAGTCAACTCCTTGAACTTGTCGAAAACCTTTCGCGACAAGTCGAGCTTTGTAGACAGTAACATTACCGTCAGCGTCAGTCTTCTTCTTGAAGATCCATTTATTCTTGATGGCTTGCCGATCATCGGGCAAGTCAACCAAAGTCCACACTTTGTTCTCATACATGGATCCCATCTCAAATTTCATGGCCTCAAGCCATTTTGCGGAATCTGGGCTCACCATCGCTTCCTCATAGTTCGTAGGTTCGTCATGGTCAAGTAACATGACCTCCAGAACAGGATTACCGTACCACTCTGGTGCGGATCTTACTCTGGTTGACCTACGAGGTTCAGTAGCAACTTGATCTGAAGTTATATGATCATCATCATTAGCTTCCTCACCAATTCGTGTAGGAGTCACAGGAACAGTTTTCTGTGATGAACTACTTTCCAATAAGGGAGCAGGTACAGTTACCTCATCAAGCTCTACTCTCCTCCCACTCACTTCTTTCGAGAGAAACTCCTTCTCTAGAAAGGATCCATTCTTAGCAACGAATGTTTTTCCTTCGGATCTGTGATAGAAGGTGTACCCAACAGTCTCCTTTTGGTATCCTATGAAGACACATTTCTCCGATTTGGGTTCGAGCTTATCAGGTTGAAGCTTTTTCGCATAAGCATCATAGCCCCAAACTTTAAGAAACGACAACTTTGCTTTCTTGCCAAACCACAGTTCATAAGGCGTCATCTCAACGGATTTAGATGGTGCCCTATTTAACGTGAATGCAGCCGTCTCTAAAGCATAACCCCAAAACGATTGCGGTAAATCAGTAAGAGACATCATAGATCGCACTATATCTAATAAAGTGCGGTTACGACGTTCGGACACACCATTATGCTGTGGTGTTCCGGGTGGCGTGAGTTGCGAAACTATTCCGCATTGTTTTAAATGAAGACCAAACTCGTAACTCAAATATTCACCTCCACGATCAGATCGTAGAAACTTTATTTTCTTGTTACGATGATTTTCCACTTCACTCTAAAATTCTTTGAACTTTTCAGATGTTTCAGACTTATGTTTCATTAAGTAGATATACCCATATCTGCTCAAATCATCTGTGAAGGTGAGAAAATAATGATACCCACCGCGAGCTTCAATATTCATTGGACCACATACATCAGTATGTATGATTTCCAATGAATCTGTTGCTCGCTCCGTTGTTCTGGAGAACGGAGTTTTAGTCATCTTGCCCATGAGGCATGGTTCGCAAGTACCAAGTGATTCATAATCAAGTGATTCCAAAAGTCCATCAGAATGGAGTTTCTTCATGCGCTTTACACCAATATGATCCAAACGGCAGTGCCACAAATAAGTTGCACTATCATTATCAACTCTGCATCTTTTGGCTTCAATATTATGAATATGTGTATCACTACTATCGAGATTTAATAAAAATAGACCACTCTTCAAGGGTGCATGACCATAAAAGATATTACTCATATAAATAGAACAACCATTTTTCTCAGATTTAAATGAATAACCGTCTCGCATCAAATAAGATCCAGATATAATGTTCATGCTCAACGCTGGCACCAAATAACAATTATTCAGGTCTAAAACTAATCCCGAAGGTAGATGTAGAGGTAGCGGGCCGACGGCGATCACATCAACTTTGGAACCATTTCCCACGCGCATCGTCACCTCGTCCTTAGCCAATCTTCGCTTAATCCGTAGCCCCTGTTTCGAGTTGCAAATATTAGCAACAGAACCAGTATCAAATACCCAGGTGCTACTGCGAGCATTAGTAAGGTACACATCAATAACATGTATATCACATATACCTTTGTTCACCTTGCCATCCTTCTTATCCGCCAAATACTTGGGGCAGTTCCGCTTCCAGTGACCAGTCTGTTTGCAGTAGAAGCACTCAGTCTCAGGCTTAGGTCCAGACTTGGGCTTCTTCACTTGAGGAGCAACTTGCTTGCCGTTCTTCTTGAAGTTCCCCTTCTCCCCTTTACCCTTTTTCTTGAAACTGGTGGTCTTGTTGACCATCAACACTTGATGCTCCTTCTTGATTTCTACCTCCGCAGCTTTTAGCATCGCGAAGAGCTTGGGAATTGTCTTATCCATCCCTTGAATGTTATAGTTCATCGCGAAGCTCTTGTAGCTTGGTGGCAGTGATTGAAGAATTCTGTCAATGACACTATCATCAGAAAGATTAACTCCCAGTTGAATCAAGTGATTGTTATACCCAGACATTTTGAGTATATGTTCACTGACAGAACTATTCTCCTCCATCTTGCAGCTATAGAACTTATTGGAGACTTCATATCTCTCAATCCTGGCATTTGCTTGAAATATTAACTTCAACTTCTGGAACATCTCATATGCTCCATGACGTTCAAAACATCGTTGAAGTCCCGGTTCTAAGCCGTAAAGCATGGCACACTGAACTATCGAGTAGTCATCAGCTTTGCTCTGCCAGATGTTCTTAACATCGTCAGTTGCATCTGCAGCAGGCCTGGCACCTAGCGGTGCTTCCAGGACATAATTCTTCTGTGCAGCAATGAGGATAATCCTCAAGTTACGGACCCAGTCCGTGAAATTGCTACCATCATCTTTCAACTTTGCTTTCTCAAGAAACGCATTAAAATTCAACGGAACAACGGCACGGGCCATCTATCTACAACAACATAGACATGCAAAATACTGTCAGGTACTAAGTTCATGATAAATTAAAGTTCAATTAATCATATTACTTAAGAACTCCCACTTAGATTGACATCCCTCTAATTATCTAAGTGATCACGTGATCCAAATCAACTAAACCATGTCCGATCATCACGTGAGATGGAGTAGTTTTCAATGGTGAACATCACTATGTTGATCATATCTACTATATGATTCACGCTCGACCTTTCGGTCTCCAGTGTTCTGAGGCCATATCTGCATATGCTAGGCTCATCAAGTTTAACCCAAGTATTTTGCGTGTGCAAAACTGGCTTGCACCCGTTGTATGTGAACGTAGAGCTTATCACACCCGATCATCACGTGGTGTCTCGGCACGACGAACTTTCGCAACGGTGCATACTCAGGAAGAACACTTATACCTTGAAATTTAGTGAGAGATCATCTTATAATGCTACCGTCGATCTAAGCAAAATAACATGCATAAAAGATAAACATCACATGCAATCAATATAAGTGATATGATATGGCCATCATCATCTTGTGCCTTTGATCTCCATCTCCAAAGCACCGTCATGATCACTATCATCACCGGCGCGACACCTTGATCTCCATCGTAGCATCGTTGTCGTCTCGCCAACTATTGTTTCTACAACTATCGCTACCGCTTAGTGATAAAGAAAAAAACAATTACAGGGCGATTGCATTGCATACAATAAAGCGACAACCATATGGCTCCTGCAAGTTGCCGATAACTCTGTTACAAAACATGATCATCTCATACAATAAAATTTAGCATCATGTCTTGACCATATCACATCACAACATGCCGTGCAAAAACAAGTTAGATGTCCTCTACTTTGTTGTTGCAAGTTTTACGTGGCTGCTACGGGCTGAGCAAGAACCGTTCTTACCTACGCATCAAAACCACAACGATATTTCGTCAAGTATGTGTTGTTTTAACCTTCACAAGGACCGGGCGTAGCCACACTCGATTCAACTAAACTTGGAGAAACTGACACTCGCCAGCCACCTATGTGCAAAGCACGTCGGTAGAACCAGTCTCGCGTAAGCGTACGCGTAATGTCGGTCCGGGCCGCTTCATCCAACAATACCGCCGAATCAAAGTATGACATGCTGGTAAGCAGTATGACTAGTATCGCCCACAACTCACTTGTGTTCTACTCGTGCATATAACATCTACGCATAAACCTGGCTCGGATGCCACTGTTGGGGAACGTAGTAATTTCAAAAAAAATCCTACGCACACGCAAGATCATGGTGATGCATAGCAACGAGAGGGGAGAGTGTTGTCCACGTACCCTCGTAGACCGAAAGCAGAAGCATTATGACAACGCGCTTGATGTAGTCGTACGTCTTCACGATCCGACCGATCCAAGTACTGAACGCACGACACCTCCGAGTTCAGCACACGCTCAGCTTGATGACGTCCCTCGAACTCACGATCCAGCAGAGCTTCGAGGGAGAGTTCCGTCAGGACGACGGCGTGATGACGGTGATGATGATGGTACCGACGCAGGGCTTCGCCTAAGCACCGCTACGATATGACCGTGGTGGATTATGGTGGAGGGGGGCACCGCACACGGCTAAAAGATCAACTGATCAACTTGTGTGTCTATGGGGTGCCCCTTTCCCCCGTATATAAAGGAGTGGAGGAGGGGGAGGGGCCGGCCCTCCTAGGCGCGCCCCAAGGAGAGTCCTACTCCCGGTGACTCCCACCGGGAGTAGGACTCCAACCCTTCCAAGAGTAGGAGTAGGAGAGAGGGAAGGAGGAGAGAGGGGAAAGGAAAGGGGGGCGCTGCCCCCTTCCTTGTCCAATTCGGACTAGAGGGGGAGGGGGCGCGCGGCCTGCCCTGGCCGCCCCTCCTCTTCTCCACTAAGGCCCAATAGGCCCATTACACTCCCCGGGGGGTTCCGGTAACCCGCCGCTACTCCGGTATTGTCCGAACTTGCTCGGAACCCTTCCGAAATTCAAACATAGTCATCCAATATATCGATCTTTATGTCTTGACCATTTCGAGACTCCTCGTCATGTCCGTGATCATATCCGGGACTCCGAACTACCTTCGGTACATCAAAACACATAAGCTCATATTACCGATCATCATCGAACATTAAGCGTGCGGACCCTACGGGTTCGAGAACTATGTAGACATGACCGAGACATGTTTCCGGTCAATAACCCATAGCGGAACCTGGATGCTCATATTGGCTCCCACATATTCTACGAAGATTTTTATCGGTCAAACCGCATAACAACATACGTTGTTCCCTTTGTCATCGGTATGTTACTTGCCCGAGATTCGATCGTCGGTATCTCAATACCTAGTTCAATCTCGTTACCGGCAATCCGTAGTGCATCATCCCGTGACTAACTCATTAGTCACATTGCTTGCAAGGCTTGTAGTGATGTGCATTACCGAGAGGGCCCAGAGATACCTCTCCGTCAATCAGAGTGACAAATCCTAATCTCGATCTATGCCAACTCAACAAGTACCATCGGAGACACCTGTAGAGCACCTTTATGATCACCCAATTACGTTGTGACGTTTGGTAGCACACAAAGTGTTCCTCCGGTATTCGGGAGTTGCATAATCTCATAGTCATAGGAACATGTATAAGTCATGAAGAAAGCAATAGCAACATACTAAAACGATCAAGTGCTAAGCTAACGGAATGGGTCAAGTCAATCACATCATTCTCTAATGATGTGATCCCGTTCATCAAATGACAACTCATGTCTATGGCTAGGAAACTTAACCATCTTTGATTAACGAGCTAGTCAAGTAGAGGCATACTAGCGACACTCTGTTTGTCTATGTATTCACACATGTACTAAGTTTCCGGTTAATACAACTCTAGCATGAATAATAAACATTCATCATGATATAAGGAAATATAAATAACAACTTTATTATTGCCTCTAGGGCATATTTCCTTCAGCAACACCACCACCACATGCTATTAATTCTGATATGTCGCAAGTTATTGATGATGCTACTTCTACTATGAATGATGCTTATGATGATGCTAGTACCATGCTTGATAATGATGATGTGCCACTTGGTGAATTTCTTGATGCACAAATTGCTAGAGTAATACAACACATGATGTTGTTGAGTCTGATGATGAGCTTGAAACTGAAACTCCTGAAACACCTGCTAGAACTAGCCTTCCTTGATATGAATTGCCTAAGGTACCGGAAGGTTATGTTATGAATGAGGAGACAACTAGAGATATTCTTGCTTGTAAAGACAGAGATGATCTAGAGAAATTATTATGCAAGTATAAATAAAAATCTCTCAATGATAAAATGAAATGTGATCCTAAGTTTGCTACTTCACCTATCTTTATTACGATAAGGATTATGAATTCTCTGTCGACCCTGAGTTAATTACTTTGGGTGAATCTGATCCTTTCCATGGTTTTGAAACTGAAACTATTGTGGCACATCTTACTAAGTTGAATGATATAGCCACCCTTTTTACTCATGATGAGAAAACTCGCTACTACTTTATTCTCAAATTAGTTCCTTTCTCATTAAAGGGTGATGCTAAAACTTGGTACAATACTCTTGCTCCTGGTTGTGTGTGTAGTCCCCAGGATATGATTTATTACTTCTCTGAAAAATATTTTCCTTCTCATAAGAAACAATATGCCTTATAGGAAATATTTAACTTTGTGCAAACTAAAGAAGAGAGTCTCCCACAAGCTTGGGGGAGGCTTTGCCAGTTACTTAATGCTTTGCCTGATCATCCTCTTAAGAAAAATGAAATACTTGATATCTTCTATAACGGACTAACCGATGCTTCTAGGGGCTTCCTAGATAGTTGTGCTGGTTGTGTTTTCAAGGAACGAACTGTTGGACAAGCTGAAGAATTATTGAATAACATATTGAAATATTATGATGATTGGACTCTTCCTGAACCACCGGCTAAACCCACTCCAAAGAAGAGGGGCATATTATATCCCAGTCCTGAAGATATGCAAGAGGCAAAGAAATCTATGAAGGAAAAGGGTATTAAAGTTGAGGATGTTAAAAATTTACCTCCTATTGAAGAAATACATGGGCTTGATACACCAGCACTGCCTAAGGTGGTAGAGGTAAATTCTCTAATGAAGTTCAATGACAATGATAATCCTCACAATATGCACCCTAGTCAATGCCTTTATGAGTTTGAAAATTATATTAGAAAACAAGACCACTTCAATGCAAATGTTATGAAACAATTGAAATATAATTCTGATATGATTGCTCGCTTGAGTGACTTGTTATTTAGAATTTCAAATGATGTTAGAGGTGTTGGAAAACATGCTTCTATGGTTCAAACCCAACTAGAAGAAGTTGCTAAATCTCAAAGAGAATTGCTTGATGAAATGAATCATAATATAAATGACTTTGTTGTTAGAGTTGCAACTAGAGGAGGTAAAATGACTCAGGAACCACTTTATCCTGAGTAGGGGTGGGCATAAAAACCGTTGAACCGAAAACCGGACCGAAACCGTAACCGAAAAGACCGAATTTTCGGTTTTTATCATTTGTGCAGACAAATTCGGTTTTTATACTCAATAACCGAATTAAATTCGGTTGGTTCAGTTTTTATTACGTTGACCGAATGGAAACCGAACTGCATGTACCTGAGTCATTCAGCCTGCTATACGTCTCTTCAGATGCTTGCTCGCGCGACCAAGGAAGCGTCGATCCCGTGGGTGGACCACATGTATGCAAGGCCTAGCACCAACATAAATTTCCCATGTATGTAAGGCCCAAAAGCCAGCCACGTGAGCAACTAGGAGGACGTGACTTGCCTGGGCTTTCCTTTGCTAAAAAAACCCTGGGCTTTCGAGTGAAATGCTGAGCGGCAGTCTAGCAATAGAAGAAAACAAGTGCTTGCTATTCAGTCCCACCTCGCCGGTCTAAGCAGGAGGAGGCAGCAGCTTTGCTATATAAAGACGCTGGGTTGTGAGCAGGGGAGGTCAGGAGCGCAAAGCTAAACTATTCATTCCTCCATATATCGGTGTAAACCGAAAACCAAACCTAAATTTTTGGTTAACCGAAACTTCGGTTAGCTCTTTGGGTTCACATTTTCGGTTTTCATTTTTGTTAACCGAATTCACACAAAAACCGAATAGTAGAAACCAAATTTTCGGTTTCTACTGAACGCCCAGGCCTAATCCTGAGGGACACCCGAAAAAAATTGAACAAGATTCACAAAGAGCTAATGCTAATGCACCTAGTCCTTCTAAAAAGAAAAAGAAAAATAAAAATGATAGGACTTTGCATGCTTCTAGTGAACCTGAAATAGAAAAACCTCCTGATAATGATAATGATGTCTCTATTTGGGATGTTGAAACTCAATCTGGTAATGAACATCCACCTAGTGATAATGAAAAAGATAATGCTGATGTTCATGAAGATGCTCAACCAAATGAAAAAGAGCCAGATAATGATGTTGAGATAGAACCACCTGTTGATCTTGATAACCCACAACCCAAAAATAAAAGATATGATAAAAGAGACTTCATTGCTAGAAAACACGGTAAAGAAAGAGAACCGTGGTTTCAAAAACCTATGCCTTTTCCATCCAAGTCAACTAAAAAGAAAGATGATGAAGAATTTGAACGCTTTGCTGAAATGCTGAGGCCAGTCTTTTTGCGTACTCGCTTGACTGATATCTTGAAAATGCCTCCTTATGCAAAGTATATGAAAGACATCATCACTAATAAGAGAAAAATACCGGAAAGCAGAAATCTCCACTATGCTTGCTAATTATACTTTCAAAGATGGAGTACCTAAAAAACATGGAGATCCGGGAATACCAACTATACCTTGATCTATCAAAAAGAATTATGTGAAAACTGCTTTGTGTGATTTAGGAGCTGGTGTTAGTGTTATGCCTTTCTCTTTATATAAAAGACTTGACTTGAATAAACTCACACCTACTGAAATATCTTTGCAAATGGCTGACAAATCAACTGCCATACCTATCGGTATTTGTGAGGATGTGCCCGTTGTTGTTGCTAATGTTACTATTTTCACTGACTTTGTTATACTTGAGATGCTCAAGGACGACAACATGTCGATTATCCTTGGTAGACCCTTCTTGAACACTGCAGGGGTTGTTATTGATTGCAATAAAAGCAATGTCACTTTTCATATCAATGGTAATGAGCATATGGTGCACTTTCCGAAGAAACAATTCCAAGTGAATGGTATTAATGTTATTGAAAAATCTTCAACAATCACTATTGGAAGTTTTCAAATACCTCTACCTACTGTAAAAAAGAAATATGAAATGCTTATTGTTGGGGACATTCATATCGCCGTCGAGGTAACTTAGTGATTTACGAAAGTTCTTCGGTTTCATGCTAATAGAAAGTGGTTGTTAATAAGACCTGATCAACCTTATTAATGAATCATTTTTGAGCGGTATGAAGTTGATGAATTTAGTAAGGACTACCTTCTGTCCCTACCTTTTATTTTCTGTTTTCTTAGTTACATAAAATAAAATGCCATGTTTTGTCTGTTTTCTGAATTCCCCGTGCAATAAAAAAATGACCCAAAAATAAAAGTTCTCAGAATGCTATGAAAATTTAATACGATTTTTTCTAAATATTTCTGAATTTCTGGTGCAAATAATATCAGAGGGAGGTGCACCAGGTGGGCACAACCCACCTGGGCGCGCCAGGACCCCCAAGCGCGTCCTGGTGGGTTGTGGTCCCCACGTGGGCCCCCTCACTTATCTCTTTAGCCCACATCATCACTTACATCCAGAAAAAAATCCCCATTGCTCTATCTCCCATGTTTTTGCTCTCAAACCCATGGATTTCGATCTCTTTGCTCGAAGCTCCGTTTCTGAAACTGTTTCGAGGGATTGTTGCTTGGTATGTGACTCCACCGTTTGTCCAATTAGTTTTTGTTTTAGTTGTTTATACTTTGAATAATTGGATACTCTTGGTGCTGCTGTAGATGAGCTTGCATGTTGAATTCTTAGTGTTCTAAGTAGTTTGAATGCTTGCTAAGTCCTCTATGTATCCTTGTGAGTAGTTGCTATCAGTTTAATAAAGTCTTGTTGACAAATTTCTTGTCACCCAAATTTCTATTTTCTGAAAATTGTACGCGGACATGAATATCTTCAGGAAGTTTGGCTCCAAGAAGAACTCCAAGGGTGTTATTGGGGAGTCTTCTGACAATGATCTCCACCCTCAGAGGTTGGTGGAAGTATGGCCGTGTGAATGGCCGCAAGCTCCGTTCTTGGAAGAGACTGGAATTCTCCAGGAGTTCACACAATATGCTGCTAATGCCGGTCTCACCAACTTCATCGCAGATGAGTGTGACCAACATCAAATCCTCACAAACATCTTTGTTCAAAGCTTTATGATGACCCACAAGTATAGGGGATCTATCGTAGTCCTTTCGATAAGTAAGAGTGTCGAACCCAACGAGGAGCAGAAGGAAATGATAAGCGGTTTTCAGCAAGGTATTCTCTGCAAGTACTGAAATAAGTGGTAACAGATAGTTTTGTGATAGGATAATTTGTAACGAGCAACAAGTAACAGAAGTAAATAAAGTGCAGCAAGGTGGCCCAATCCTTTTTGTAGCAATGGACAAGCATGGACAAACTCTTATATAGAGAAAAGCGCTCCCGAGGACACATGGGAATTATAGTCAAGCTAGTTTTCATCACGTTCATATGATTCGCGTTCGGTACTTTGATAATTTGATATGTGGGTGGACCGGTGCTTGGGTGCTGTTCTTACTTGAACAAGCATCCCACTTATGATTAACCTCTATTGCAAGCATCCGCAACTACAACAAAAGTATTAAGGTAAACCTAACCATAGCATGAAACATATGGATCCAAATCAGCCCCTTACGAAGCAACGCATAAACTAGGGTTTAAGCTTCTGTCACTCTAGCAACCCATCATCTACTTATTACTTCCCAATGCCTTCCTCTAGGCCCAAATAATGGTGAAGTATTATGTAGTCGACGTTCACATAACACCACTAGAGGCTAGACAACATACATCTCATCAAAATATCAAACGGATACCAAATTCACATGACTACTAATAGCAAGACTTCTCCCATGTCCTTAGGAACAAACGTAACTACTCACAAAGCATATTCATGTTCATAATCAGAGGGGTATTAATATGCATAAAGGATCTGAACATATGATATTCCACCAAATAAACCAACTAGCATCAACTACAAGGAGTAATCAACACTACTAGCAATCAACTAGTACCAATCCCGGACTTGGAGACAAGAATTGGATATAAGAGATGAACTAGGGTTTTGAGAGGAGATGGTGCTGGTGAAGATGTTGATGGAGATTTCCCTCTCCCAATGAGAGGAGCATTGGTGATGACGATGGCGATGATTTCCCCCTCCCGGAGGGAAGTGTCCCCGGCAGAACAGCTCTGCCGGAGCCCTAGATTGGTTCCGCCAAGGTTCCGCCTCGTGGCGGGGGAGTCTCGTCCCGAAAGGTTGCTTATGATTTTTTCCTCGACGAAAGACCTCATATAGCAGAAGATGACCACCGGAGAGCCAACAGGGGGCCCACGAGGCAGGGGCGCGCCCTGGGGGGTAGGGCGCGCCCCACCCTCGTGGCCAGGTGGGGCCCCCTCTGACGTACTTCTTCCGCTCAATATTTTTTATTATTTCCAAAAATAACTTTCGTGGAGTTTCAGGACTTTTGGAGTTGTGCAGAATAGGTCTCTAATATTTGCTCCTTTTCCAGCACAGAATTCCAGCTACCGGCATTCTCCCTCCTTATGTAAACCTTGTAAAATAAGAGAGAATAGGCATAAGTATTGTGACATAACGTGTAGTAACAGCCCATAATGCAATAAATATCGATATAAAAGCATGATGCAAAATGGACGTATCAACTCCCCCAAGCTTAGACCTCGCTTGTCCTCAAGCGAAAGCCGATAACGATAAATATGTCCACATGTTTAGAGGTAGAGGTGTCGATAAAAATAAAATACGGACATGAGGGCATCATGATTATTTTCATAACAGCAACATATAAGGATATTGTCATACGATTTCTTATGCTCAAGTAATAATCTATTCACAATGCAAAAGTACGAATCATAACCTTTATTGGGAACCAACAAACTACAATCTCGGTCATTGAAGCAATTGCAATTTATCATAACATTAGAAAGAGTCTATGTCAGAGCTTTCTAGCAAGTCCACATACTCAACTATCATTTAGTCTTTCATAATTGTTAACACTCACGCAATACTTGTGGTTATGGAGTTTTAATCAGACACAGAGAAAGATAGGGGCTTATAGTTTCGCCTCCCAACCTTTTACCTCGAGGGTAATGTCAACAATAATAACTCATGCCGACTTACATCCAATTAGATATATCTATCAGGATCTTTCCAACACCCTGTGCTTGCCAAAGGATAAAATGTAAGAAGGAAAGGTGAAGATCACCATGACTCTTGCATAAGGTAGAAGATAATAATAAAAGATAGGCCCTTCGCAGAGGGAAGCAGAGGTTGCCATGCGCTTTCAGGGTTGGATGCACAAAATCTTAATGCGAAAGAACGTCACTTTATAGTGCCCCTTGTGATATGAACCTTTATTATGCAGTCTGTCACCTTTATTTCTTCCACATCACAAGATCGTAGAAAGCTTATTTCCTCCACACCAATCAATCATACATATTTAGAGAGCAATTTTTATTGCTTGCACCGATGACAACTTACTTGAAGGATCTTACTCAATCCATAGGTAGGTATGGTGGACTCTCTTGGCAAAACTGGTTGAAGGGTTTTTGGAAGCACAAGTAGTATCTCTACTTGGTGCTAAGAATTTGGCTAGCATGAGGGGGAAAGGCAAGCTCAACATGTTGGATGATCCATGACAATATACTTTATCTCAGATATAAGAAAACATAACCCATCACGTTGTCTTCCTTGTCCAACATCAACTCTTTAGCATGTCATATTTTAATGAGTGCTCCCAATCATAAAAGATGTCCAAGATAGTATATATATATGTGAAACCTCTCTTTCTTTATTACTTCCTATTAATTGCAACGATGACCAAAGCTATGTTTGCCAACTCCCAACAACTTTTAATCATCATACTCTTTCTATGTGAAGTTATTACTCTCGATAAGATCAATATGATCTCTTTGTTTCTTTTTATTCTTTTTCCCTTTTCTTTTATTCACTCAAGATCATGGCAAAATAATCAAGCCCTTGACTCAACACTAATCTTTATTATATAGCTCACGGACTCGATTACATAGAGGGATCATAAAGAAAAACTCAAAACTAGATCATACCAAAACTTTATTCTACTAGATCAAGATACTACTAAATAGGATCGAACTAAGAAAAACGGTAAATATAGGAGTGTGATGGTGATACGATACCGGGGCACCTCCCCCAAGCTTGGCAGTTGCCAAGGGGAGTGCCCATACCCTTGTGATTATATCTCCTTCTTCGGAGGTGATGGTGCGATATTCTTGCCGATAATGCCCCTCAGGATACGATTCTCTTCCTCGAGCTTATTGAGTTGCTGCTTGAGATCCGTTATCTCCTTATGAAGCTTCTCTGTAACGGCTAAAGCCCCTTTCACCCAAGGGTGTTGCATAGCTGCGGGAGAACAAGTGACACTCTTCTTCATATTTTCATAAGAAAGAAATTTAACATTGGAAGGGATAACCGAGTTTGGAATAGCTGAGCTCTGTAGTTCCCCCATCGTGAACCCGGCGCGGAAGCGAGAAGTGACTTCTTGATCCTCAATAGCATCTATCCTCATCAATTCAGCCTCCATCTCTTCCTCCGTTGCTGGCCCAAAGTGGTCAGCATCGCTGTTTGTTCTTGGCCTCGATGCCGGATGAGACACCCGGCTCTCCCCAACTGACTCTTGAGAAGAAATCTTGCTCTAATCTGCAGCAGCAACAACTTGAAACAAGAACAGAGGATAATTGCGTGATACGGGAGGCAAAACCTTCGGGAGAATATATAATGAATTTTTACCGACCAAAATACGTATTGTGCAAGAAAACAGAGTTCGGAGAGCACACGAGGTGCCCACGAGGTAGGGGGGCGTGCCCAGTAGGGTAGGGCGCGCCCTCCACCCTCGTGGAGGCCTCGTGTCCTTCCCGGACTGCTTCTTATTTTTCTATTTTTCTAAATATTCCAAAACAGAGAAATATTGCCTTAAAAACTGTTTTGGAGTCGGTTTACTTACCGTACCACATACCTATTCCTTTTCGGAGTCTGAAACATTCCGGAAAGTGTCCCTTATGTATTCCTCTGGGGTTACGGTTTCAATAACATTGGTTTCAACATTTATGGGATTACCTGAGATATAATGTTTAATTCTTTGACCGTTCACCACCTTCGGATTTGTGCCTTCGAAGTTGTTGATTTTTATGGCACCGGAACGATAGACCTCCTCGATAACGTAAGGGCCTTCCCATTTAGAGAGAAGTTTTCCTGCAAAAAATATTAAACGAGGGTTGTATAGCAATACATAATCACCTACATTAAACTCACGCTTTTGTATCCTTTTATCATGCCATCTTTTAACCATTTCTTTAAACAATTTGGCATTTTCATAAGCTTGGGTTCTCCATTCATCAAGTGAGCTAATATCAAATAACCTCTTCTCACCAGCAAGTTTGAAACCATAATTGAGCTCTTTAATAGCCCAATAGGCCTTGTGTTCTAGTTCGAGAGGTAAGTGACATGCTTTTCCATAAACCATTTTATACGGAGACATACCCATAGGATTTTTATATGCAGTTCTATAGGCCCATAATGCATCATCAAGTTTCTTGGACCAATTCTTTCTAGACCTATTGACAGTCTTTTGCAAAATTAATTTGAGCTCTCTATTACTCAATTCTACTTGACCACTAGACTGTGGGTGATAAGGAGATGCAATTCTATGATTAACATCATACTTAGCAAGCATTTTATGGAAAGCACCATGAATAAAATGTGAACCACCATCAGTCACTAAATATCTAGGGACTCCAAACCTTGGAAAAATAACTTCTTTAAGCATCTTAATAGAAGTGTTATGATTAGAACTACTAGTTGGAATAGCTTCTACCCACTTAGTAACGTAATCAACTGCAACTAAAATATGTGTATATCCATTAGAGGCAGGAAAGCGTCCCATATAATCAAAGCCCCAAACATCAAATGGTTCAATAACAAGTGAATAGTTCATAGGCATTTCTTGACGTCTACTAATATGACCAATTCTTTGACATTCATCACAAGACAAGACAAACTTACGGGCATCCTTGAAGAGAGTAGTCCAATAAAAACCGGATTGCAATACCTTATGTGCAGTTCTATCTGCAGCGTGGTGTCCTCCATAAGCTTCGGAGTGACACTTGCGTAGAATCTGTTCCTGTTCATGCTCAGGTACACAATGTCTAATAAAACCATCTACTCCTTCTTTATAAAGATGTGGGTCATCCCAAAAGTAATGTCTCAAATCATAGAAAAACTTTTTCTTTTGCTGGTATGTAAAACTAGGTGCTATAAATTTAGCAACGATGTAATTAGCATAATCATCATACCACGGAGTACTACGAGAAGCATTTATGACATTTAATTACTCATCAGGAAAGCTATCATCAATAGGTAGTGGGTCATCAAGAACATTTTCTAACCTAGACAAGTTGTTTGCAACGGGGTTCTCAGCTCCCTTTCTATCAACAATATGCAAATCAAATTCTTGTAGCAAGAGAACACATCTAATAAGTCTAGGTTTAGCATCTTTCTTTTCCATAAGATATTTAATAGTAGCATGATCCGTGTGAATAGTTACTTTAGAATCAACAATATAAGGTCTGAACTTATCACAAGCAAACACAACTGCTAAGAATTCTTTTTCAGTAGTAGCATAATTTCTCTGAGCATTGTCTAGAGTTTTACTAGCATATTGAATAACATTTAATTTCTTATCAACTCTTTGCCCTAGAACAGCACCTACAGCATAATCACTAGCATCACACATAATTTCAAAAGGTAAATTCCAATCAGGTGGCTGAACAATAGGTGCAGAGATCAATGCTTTCTTAAGTATTTCAAATGCTTCTACACAATCATCATCAAAGACAAATGGTATATCTTTTTGTAATAAATTAGTCAGAGGGCGAGAAATTTTTGAGAAGTCCTTAATGAACCTCCTATAAAAACCGGCATGACCAAGGAAACTTCTTATACCTTTGATGTCCTTGGGACATGGCATCTTTTCAATAGCATCAACCTTGGCTTTATCAATTTCAATACCTCTTTCAGAAACTTCATGCCCCAAGACAATACCTTCATTAACCATAAAGTGGCACTTTTTGCAATTCAAGACAAGGTTAGGTTATTCACATCTCTGCAAGACTCGATCAAGGTTGCTCAAGCAATCATCAAAAGATGATCCATAGACGGAAAAGTCGTCCATGAAAACCTCACAAATCTTTTCACAAAAGTCAGAGAATATAGCCATCATGCATCTTTGAAAGGTAGCAGGTGCATTACATAAACCAAAGGGCATACGTCTATAAGCAAAAGTACCAAAAGGGCAAGTAAAAGTAGTTTTTGATTGATCATTGGCTGACACAGGTATTTGAGAGAAACCAGAATAGCCGTCTAGAAAGCAAAAGTGTGTATGTTTGCATAATCTTTCTAGCATTTGATCGATAAAAGGTAAGGGGTAATGATCTTTCTTAGTAGCTTTATTTAATTTGTGGAAATCAATTACCATCCTATAACCTGTAATAATTCTTTGCGGGATCAATTCATCTTTATCATTAGGAACGACGGTAATACCTCCCTTCTTAGGGACACAATGGACATGACTTACCCACTGACTATCAGCAACGGGATAAATTATACCTGCCTCCAGGAGCTTTAGTATTTCTTTTCTTACCACTTCTTTCATCTTAGGATTCAGCCGTCGTTGATGATCGAGAACTGGTTTGGCGTCTTCTTCCAAATTTATTTTATGTTGACATAGAGTGGGACTAATGCCCTTAAGATCATCAAGAGTATATCCAATAGCAGCACGGTGCTTCTTCAGAGTTTTCAATAATCTCTCTTCTTCATGCTCTGAAAGGTTAGCACTAATAATAACAGGATATATCTTCTTTTCATCAAGATAAGCAAATTTAAGAGTATGAGGCAACGGTTTAAGCTCAAACACGGGATCACCCTTGGGTGGAGGAGGATCCCCTAGGATTTCAACAGGAAAATTGTGTTTCAGAATAGGTTCCTGTTTAAAGAATACTTCATCTATTTCCCTTCTTTCATTCATAAACATATCATTTTCATGGTCTAGCAAATATTGTTCTAAAGGATCACTAGGAGGTACGACAATAGAAGCAAGACCAATAATTTCATCCTTACTAGGCAATTCTTCTTCACGGTGCTGTCTACTAAATTTAGAGAAATTAAACTCATGGGACATATCACCCAAGCCAATAGTAACAACACTCTTTTCGCAGTCTATTCTAGCATTGACAGTGTTCAAGAAGGGTCTACCAAAAATAATGGGACAAAAGCTATCTTGTGGGGAACCAAGAACAAGAAAATCCGCAGGGTATTTAGTTTTCCCACACAAGACTTCAACATCTCTTATAATTCCCATTGGTGAAATAGTATCTCTATTGGCAAGTTTAATTGTGACATCAATATCTTCTATCTCAGCAGGTGCAATATCATGCATAATTTCTTTGTATGAGTCATAAGGTATTGCACTAACACTAGCACCCATATCACATAAACCATGATAACAATGATCTCCTATTTTAACAAAAATAACATGCATGCCTACCACAGGTCTATGTTTATCTTTAGCACAAGGTTTGGCAATTCTAGCAGTTTCACCGCAGAAATAAATAACGTGCCCATCAATATTATCAGCCAAGAGATCTTTAACAATAGCAATATTAGGTTCAACTTTAACTTGCTCAGAAGGTGTATAAGTTCTAATATTGCTTTTACGAACCACAGTTGAAGCTTTAGCATGATCCTTTATCCTAACGGGGAAAGGTGGTTTCTCAACATAAGAAGTAGGAACAACATGATCATTATAAGTGATAGTCTTCAACTTTAGTAGGTGCAGCTACTTTTACTTCTATGGGAGGATGATATTTAAACCACTTCTCCTTGGGGAGATCAACATAAGTAGCAAAAGATTCACAGAAAGAAGCTACTATCTCAGAGTCAAGTCCATATTTAGTGCTAAATTTACGGAAAACATCGGTATCCATAAAAGATTTAACACAATCAAACTTAGGTGTCATACCTGACTCCTTACCTTCGTCGAGATCCCAATCTTCAGAGTTGCGTTTAATTCTATCCAATAAATTCCATTTGAATTGAATAGTCTTCATCATAAAAGAGCCAGCACAAGAAGTATCGAGCATGGTGCGATTGTTATCAGAAAGCCGAGCATAAAAACTTTGAATAATTATTTCTCTTGGGAGCTCATGATTTGGGCATGAATGTAAAATTGATTTAAGCCTCCCCCAAGCTTGAGCGATGCTTTCTCCTTCGCGAGGCCAAAAATTATATATATAATTGCGATCACGATGAACAAGATGCATAGGATAAAACTTTTGATGAAATTCCAATTTCAATCGTTTGTAGTTCCATGACCCCGTATCATCACATAGCCTATACCATGTTGATGCATCTCCCTTCAAAGATAAAGGGAAGACCTTCTTCTTAACGACATCATCGGGTATACCTGCAAGCTTAAATAATCCACAAACTTCATCCACATATATTAGGTGCTCATCAGGATGCTTTGTTCCATCTCCTACAAAAGGATTAGCCAGCAGTTTTTCTAACATACCCGAAGGAACTTCAAAGGGAACATTTTCATTTTCAGTAGGTTCAGAAGGTTGAGGAGCAACTCTTTGCTCTACTGGTCGGGGTGAAGATACCCTGAACAAGCCCCTCAGAGGTTTACTTTCCATAGTAACAAGTGACAGTAAATTTCAGCACACTATATAAATTTTTCCTTACCAAATTCCACCTACCAAAGGCGCTTCACTCCCCGGCAATGGCGCCAGAAAAGAGTCTTGATGACCCACAAGTATAGGGGATCTATCGTAGTCCTTTCGATAAGTAAGAGTGTCGGACCCAACGAGGAGCAGAAGGAAATGATAAGCGGTTTTCAGCAAGGTATTCTCTGCAAGTACTGAAATAAGTGGTAACAAATAGTTTTGTGATAGGATAATTTGTAACGAGCAACAAGTAACAAAAGTAAATAAAGTGCAGCAAGGTGGCCCAATCCTTTTTGTAGCAAAGGACAAGCATGGACAAACTCTTATATAGAGAAAAGCGCTCCCGAGGACACATGGGAATTATAGTCAAGCTAGTTTTCATCACATTCATATGATTCGCATTCGGTACTTTGATAATTTGATATGTGGGTGGACCGGTGCTTGGGTGCTGTTCTTACTTGAACAAGCATCCCACTTATGATTAACCTCTATTGCAAGCATCCGCAACTACAACAAAAGTATTAAGGTAAACCTAACCATAGCATGAAACATATGGATCCAAATCAGCCCCTTACGAGCAACGCATAAACTAGGGTTTAAACTTCTGTCACTCTAGCAACCCATCATCTACTTATTACTTCCCAATGCCTTCCTCTAGGCCCAAATAATGGTGAAGTGTTATGTAGTCGACGTTCACATAACACCACTAGAGGCTAGACAACATACATCTCATCAAAATATCGAACGAATACCAAATTCACATGACTACTAATAGCAAGACTTCTCCCATGTCCTCAGGAACAAACGTAACTACTCACAAAGCATATTCATGTTCATAATCAGAGGGGTATTAATATGCATAAAGGATCGCAACATATGATCTTCCACCAAATAAACCAACTAGCATCAACTACAAGGAGTAATCAACACTACTAGCAACCTAGTAGTACCAATCCCGGACTTGGAGACAAGAATTGGATACAAGAGATGAACTAGGGTTTTGAGAGGAGATGGTGCTGGTGAAGATGTTGATGGAGATTGCCTTCTCCCGATGAGAGGAGCGTTGGTGATCACGATGGCAATGATTTCCCCCTCCCGGAGGGAAGTGTCCCCGGCAGAACAGCTCTGCCGGAGCCCTAGATTGGTTCCGCCAAGGTTCCGCCTCGTGGCGGCGGAGTCTCGTCCCGAAAGGTTGCTTATGATATTTTCCTCGACGAAAGACCCCATATAGCAGAAGATGGCCACCGGAGAGCCAACAGGGGGCCCACGAGGCAGGGGGCGTGCCCTGGGGGGTAGGGCGCGCCCCCACCCTCATGGCCAGGTGGGGCCCCCTCTGACGTACTTCTTCCGCTCAATATTTTTTATTATTTCAAAAAATAACTTTCGTGGAGTTTCAGGACTTTTGGAGTTGTGCAGAATAGGTCTCTAATATTTGCTCCTTTTCCAGCCCAGAATTCCAGCTGCCGGCATTCTCCCTCCTTATGTAAACCTTGTAAAATAAGAGAGAATAGGCATAAGTATTGTGACATAACGTGTAGTAACAGCCCATAATGCAATAAATATCAATATAAAAGCATGATGCAAAATGGACGTATCACTTTACTTTCTTACCTAGAAATAATCCTCCTGAAGTGAGCGTTGATTTATATGCTGAAAACCATCGGATACCACTTACTGAATTTTGTGACATATGCATGATCCCGTCTGATGGGAGTTTAGCTGAACCTAGGACGACTGGGTTTGAGGACATTTATCGCACTTTGACAGTGGGAGATGAGAGGGGAGTGTCAGCTACCACTGCCGCTAGCATACACTTTCCTGCTGTACACTATTTTGCTTTATTTATTGCTAAGTGCTTGCTTGCTAGAAAGAAAGTAGGTGCGCTCAGCCCACCAGACTTTGCTGTTTTACGCCGAGCACTAGAGGGTGATAATACTTATAGCTTGGGAGCTATTGTGGCTCGTCGCCTCCATCTTAATAAATCCCAGGGGGAAATACATGGTGGGATTTTTGCTACTCGTTTGGCGGCTCACTTTAATGTTGAGATATGCCCTCATGATTACCCTCTGACCAAGGTTTACTTAGACCGTGCAGCCATGGAGCATCATCATTTTCTTGCACGAGATTATTCTAACATTCCTATTCCTTATAACCTGGTCTTTAGTGTTAAAACTCATGATATTATTCCTTTGCCTGCGCCTGCTTTGTTTGACTCTATTGCCAGGGGCGGATACCGGATTATGCCTGCAGACATCATCGCTTACCGGAATGCTCAGGCTGCCACAGAGGTAGAGGAGGAGCCTCAGCAGTGGCATGAGTGGATGCCTGCTCCTCAGGATCCCCACTACCATCCAGGCTACTGATCTACTACCAAGCTAGGCCAAAAGCCTAAGCTTGGGGAGAAACACGCATTACATTCATGTTCACATATCATTCTATTAGTCGGTGTTCACACTTTTTCATTGTATTATCCATGCTTAGATTTACTTTCTTGCTTTCTTCTTGTGAGTTTGTAAAACTTTAGAAAAACCAAAAAGTTAGTTGTAGCAGTTTACTTTCTATGCATGCTTAGCAGTAGTATTAAAAAGAAAACCCAAAAAGATTTCCTTGTTCTTCTTTTTGCTTGTTGGGAGCTTTCCCGTGTAAATAGCTTTTCTCGTTTTCTTTTCCCTAATATTTCCTTGTTCAAGAAAACCAAAAACTCTAAAAATATTTCAGTGTGTTTCTATGAATTTCTTTTCTTTTTATTCGAGTCTTACCGAGGAGGAGACCACGATGAAATTGTTGAGTGGCTCTCATATGAATAAATCGTTGAACTAATAAAGAGCCCATTTTACCTTGTCTTCTCCTGTTGAATAAAATATTTTGCAGATTCCAGCTTAGTCCATGGCACTATTGCACTATTATTATTTTCATACAATTCAGTCGTGCAAGTGAAAGGCAATAATGACGACATTCAATGAACTGGCCGTGGCACAGAGAAACTGGTATGAACTCGACTTGTTCTGTTTGTGTAAATATGTTTAACCTAGTATCCATGATTCAGCCCATTATGATTAAACATGTTTGCAATGACAATTAGAGATTATAGTTTCTCATTCCATGCATAAGTAGCTGGGGGTTGATAATGATTTATCTTGGATATCAACATTGCGTTAAAATGATTGTGATGTGGTATGATGATATGGTATCCTCCTCTGAATGTTTGAGTGGCTTGACTTGGCACATGTTCATGCATGTAGTTGAATCAAAACCAACATAGCCTCTATGATATTTATGTTCATTGTGTTCATATCCTACTCATGCTAGTGTCCAATGTTACTTATGCATAATGCATGGTTATGACCGTTGTTGCTCTCTAGCTGGCCGCTTCTCAATCTAATTGCTAGCCTTCGCCTGTACTAAGTGGGAACTCTTCTTGTACATCCAAAACCTTAAACCCAAAGTTATTCCAGATGAGTCTACCATACCTACCTATATGCGGTATTACCCTGCCGTCCTAAGTAAATTTGCATGTGCCACCTCTAAAATCTTCTAAAAATTATCCTTTTTGTGTGCCTGGATCATTCATGGAACGACAGGAGGTGGTCGGTATCTTCCATGCTAAGCGGGTTATTCTCAGGTCGAGTGTTTATTCACTCACCATTGCACGAGAAAAGGGCGGTAATAGGGATGCCCAGTCCCACACTGCAAACATGAAAAAGAGTTAATCTCTTAAATAATCAAACAAAAACTCCCAATGGAGTCAAAACCTTTACTTTTATCGCTTGGGAACCGCCACTAGCGTGTTTAGAATGGAAGATGTTGATAACCGATGGTCGTGAAGTGAATAAGAATGGTGCATGTGTCAAAATATTATTTATCTCTGATTTAAAACTTGAGCTCTGGCACCTCTGCAAATCACTGCTTCCCTCTGCGAAGGGACTATCTATTTACTTTTATGTTGTGTCATCACCTTCTTAAACAGGCGCCAGAAACTGAGTAGAGCACAACTGTCATGATCTATGCATTGTGTGTAGCTAACGTTGGGTGCATCATGACTGGATCTTTTCAACCATGAATCACAATGTCTAGTCACTGCTTGGACTTTGGAGGTGCTCTGCATTTATGTTTTGCGGTCTCAGAAAGGGCTAGCAAGATACCACTATTGTCATATTATATCATGGTTGTTTTAACAACGTGTTGCTGTTTGAGATATCTTATTATTGCTCGCTAGCTGATTATGTCATTAATATGAGTCAATATAATCTTTAAGAGTTATTGTCGACATGGTTAGTTATAATGCTGGTTGAAAAACTGGGTGCTGTTTAAGCTTATTTATGCAAACAAGAGCAAAAGAGTTCGTAAAAGTTTTTCTTTCTCACTTTCAGTTTATCAACTGAATTGCTTGAGGACAAGCAAAGGTTTAAGCTTGGGGGAGTTGATACGTCTCCAACGTATCTACTTTTTCTCACGCTTTTTGTCGGATAATGGGCCACGGGTAGCCTGACCCGAGTCCCTGAGCATTTCAAGACATTGGGCCGGCTGCGCCCCTCAAGCATCCAGAGTGAAGCGCCGCCTTCTGGTGGCTGGCTGGCTCAAGCGGCTGGCTGCCAGAAGACGGCCAAGCACCAGAATACGGAAGCAAGACGGGCCGACTCCTAGCAGGCTGCCTCCAGGGAGGCCGGCTCCTAGCAGGCGACCCACAATGCCCTCAATGTATGTGCCCCCATTAAGAAGAGAAGACAGGATGTGGCTACAGTATAGCCCATCACCCCCATATCCAAGGCACGACGTGTCCACAATGCCCCGTACAGGCGGAGATCTCCGCACGGCGCGGCACTGTTGCCACTCCATCCCTGACGTCACCCCTGACAGGCGGGGCCCTGCTCCCACGACGGCCTGTCTGTACGGCCTGCAGGCAGCGGGCCCTACCGGGCAGCGGAAGACCGGAGGGCGGCAGAGCTCGACCAGTCGGACCCAAGGGAGGCCGGTTTCTAGCAGGCGGCCCGCTCCTCCCTTGGTGCCCGTGCGCCATTAACCAGACGAGACACGGAGTGGCTACAGTGATCTCCCACCAGACGGCGGGACGGTAGCCACGCCCCCGACCAAGCAGGCGTCATTAGCCTTACGGCTACAGTAACAAGCCACCGATCAGACCCGCAAGCGGTGGGGGCGGCCTGTCGGCTCCGCACCAGACCAGGCGGCGGGCCCGAGCAGCCGGCGGAGAAGCCGGTGACAAGAGACACTGACGGCCGGGGCCAACACCCGGCCAGATTACCATTGTACCCCTGGGGGGTAGGCCTATATAAACCCCCCAGGGCACCCATGCAAAGGGTTCCCAACCAGTTAGACCTAGACTCATACATAGAGAGAGGAGAGAGCTAGCCCTGCTTTCTCCTACCTCTGGCATACAGCTCAAGGAGCACCATTGTACTCACTAGTGCCTTAGTGATCACGCGGAGACCCCGCAGAGCAGGACTAGGGGTGTTATCTCCTAGGAGAGCTCCGAACCTGGGTAAAGTACGCCGGCGTTCGTGTCTACGCCTTATCCCGCTTCTGGGTACCGGCGATGTTCTACTCGCTCCCACCATGATAAGCCATCCTTTGGCATATGTCGCACCCAACCCCCGACATTTTGCGCCCACCGTGGGGCGAGGTGCACCGTCGTTCGGAGACTTGCTCTTGACGGGAACCCTGTTCCTTCCTGGTGAGCTCAGCCAGCCCGACACGCTAGACGGGATCTGCGCTGGCGCGCTGCACGGCGCGGAGATCGCCTGCGCAGCGAGCTACCTCGCCGATCTTAATGGCGAGATTCGCCTCTTCGACGAGCCCGCATCTGACGCGGGCACAGACGGCCCCGAGAGCCGCCTCGTCAGCCTCCTCGACCAGCTCCACGTTGTTAGTGAGCCTGCTGTGGACTTGGAGTCGGTTGGTTCCACCGACCCGATGCTTGTCGACTGCGACACGGTGTCGCTCGACGCATTCCCCACCAACGTGGTGGTCTACGATGATCCGCTTCCTCACGAGAACAGCGGCGGAAGCACCGTCACAGAAGTGCTAGTCATTAGCCATGGCGAGCACTCGGGCGGGGACGGTGCTCGAGACTTGCTCGAGGCGGCATTGCAAGACTTGACTGCGCCCATCCAAGAAGACGCCAGCGCTGAGACGATGGAAGCACGCCGCGTCCAGCTCGTCGAAAGCGCCAAGAAGCTAGCCAACATGAGACGCCTTTCGGAGGCTTACCAGCGCGAGATGGACCGCTCCGTTGGCGGCACGCCGGCTCCTGGTGGGCCTAGCCGCATCGGCACGGTCCAGCTGCGCGGCGCGGCCATTGCCAGCATGTTCGGGGCCGATCGCCTTGTCTACGCCACGCCCGCAGAGAATATACGAGCTGCCAAGGTGGCAGCAGACGAGCTGGACAAGCTCAAGGGTGACAAGCATCGCCTCATGACGGGGCGCGTCCAGCGGCTCATTGACGCGGCTGCTGAGCAGCAAGAGGCCGGGTGCCGCACTGAAGCGCCCAACCAGCGGAACGATGACCCGCCTCCTCGCCGAGATCAAGGCGCGACGTCCCGGACGCCGACTGGTGGCGTCCGCGATAGAAGAGACAAGGAGCCGGCTGCCAGCCGCAGCCGGACTTGCAACACCAACGAGCGCGACCAAGACGGCCGCCCAAGAGCATGAACGACGGGATGACTGTCCGCCTCCCCCTCCCCGCAGGGAGAGGTGAGGGAGTCCTGGACTAAGGGGTCCTCGGGCGTCCGGCCTATTATCCATGGGCCGGACTGATGGGCTGTGAAGACATGAAGACCGAAGACCATACTCGTGTCCGGATTGGACTCTCCTTGGCGTGGAAGGCAAGCTAGGCGACCAGATGTGAAGATTCCTTCTTATGTAACCGACTCCATGTAACCCTAGATCTCTCCGGTGTCTATATAAGCCGGAGAGCATAGTCCGGATAGGACACATTCATTACCATATTCATAGGCTAGGCTTTTAGGGTTTAGCCATTACGATCTCGTGGTAGATCAACTCTTGTAACACTCATATTCATAAATATCAATTAAGCAGGAAGTAGGGTATTACCTCCATAGAGAGGGCCCGAACCTGGGTAAACATCGTGTCCCCCGTCTCCTGTTACCATCGATCCTAGAGGCACAGTTCGGGACCCCCTACCCGAGATCTGCCGGTTTTGACACCGACATTGGTGCTTTCATTGAGAGTTCCACTCTGCCATCGGCAAAGGATTCGATGGCCCCTTCGATTGTCAGTAATGGCGCCGTTCAGGGAGAATCCTTCCTCCCCGGACAAACCTTTGTGTTCGGCGACTTCATACTGCGGGCCAACTCGCTGGGCCATCTGGAGCAGGTCGATAGTCACGCCCTTGGCCATCAGGTCAGATCTGGAAGCTTGAACTGCGTCGCGGATACTCGCGGAGACTTGATCTCCGATGGATTCAAGACTACGGCAGTCGCTCCCCCTCTCTCCGATGAACATGACTTAAATCTGTCATCGGGTCACACCCAGGAGATGGATCCTGTTGCTGCAATGGCCTCAGCACCGAAGCAAATCGTGCCCTCCGAGGCCACAAAGTCCACAACGTTGGAGCCGCACACAGAGTCGACATCCTGCAATACTTGCGTCAATAGAACTCCGGACTCGTTTCCGGCTACACGTTCCGGATCAGGTGCGCCTACGGACACCGAGCTGGATCGGTTATCGATTTTTGAATTTGGCACCGCAGACTTCTTCCAGCACTCACCTTTTGGTGACGTACTAAATTCTTTAAAGAACTTATCCTTGGAGGAGGACTCACAGCCGAACTATGTTCGGTTCGAATTAGAGGCGGTGCCGCGTAAGCGAGCACTTAGGGACGTCTACGCGGTAGAGCCAGTCGCCCCAAAATTCAATCCATGGTCATCATTCCCGATTACCTTCGATCGCCGGGATCACCCAACTAGTATCCGCCATGGCGGTTCAGCCGCACTAGTCCTCGACCCAATTATTGATGGGTTTCACCTAACACGAGTCCTGATGGACGGTGGTAGCAGCCTCAACCTGCTTTATCAGGACACAGTGTGGAAGATGGGCATTAACCCCTCGCGAATCAAACCAACAAAGACTACCTTTAAAGGAGTCATACCAGGCGTAGAGGCCCGCTGTACGGGCTCAATCACGCTGGAGGTGGTCTTCGGTTCTCCGGACAACTTCCGAAGCGAAGAGTTAATCTTCGATATCGTCCCCTTCCGCAGCGGCTATCACGCACTGCTCGGACGAACCGCGTTTGCTAGATTCAACGCAGTGCCACACTATGCTTATCTCAAGCTCAAGATGCCTGGTCCACGCGGCGTCATAACAGTCAATGGCAATACGGAACACTCCCTCCGAACAGAGGAACACACCGCCGCCCTAGCAGCAGAAGTACAGAGCGGCCTTCTCAAGCAGCACCATAGTACGGCTGCCGAGCCCTCGGACATCATTAAGAGGTCCCGGGCTACACTACAACAGGACGGCACGGCTCGTCAAGAGCTCGACTAGCAATCCGGCCTCCGTCCCAGTCCCAATGAGGTCATGGCATTCGTACCACGCGTACACAATTACGCACTCAAAATTCCATGGACATCGACGGAGGCACAAGATAACCCAGGGTCTACAGTTCGGCCAGACAGATCCCGGACACACATACTTTTACCTTTTTCTTGTTTCAGGTTCCTTTTTCCGCGGGCCTGATCGCAAGTCCTTCAGAAGGATTGGCATACAACGGAGGCAAGCAGCACATGTGTGTAGGGTAACCTTTATACGTTCTTCTTGACGATATTCAAACTTATTTCTCAGGACCCACACGCTGCGCCCTACGGATCTCGGCATGTTAAATAGCCCGGATACTTCTCGCACCATCTGTACAAGATATGCCTTGACGTATCCATCCAGTTATAATAAAAATGGTTCGTGGCCCAGTTCCTGTGGTTTTCGCTTCTTACTTCATTTTATTTCGATCCTCTTATTTGCGGCATCGATACTCTTCTGTACGTTTCATATTCGCCAGGGGCTACTCGTCGCCCCACAATACGGCAGCAAAGTCCGAACACTTCATATATATAAGTTCGGCACCACGAATTTAGCATTATATGCATTGGCTCCGAATCATGTCTTTGGTCAATAGTTGGGTTGCCCGGCTCCTGTGCTTGCTACCCTACGTTCCGCTCTATCGGCTAGGGTAGTAAAGGGAGAACTACTGTGATTGTGCCCTGGCCTTGACCGGATGAGCACCTCAGTAGAGAAAGCCGAAAACTGACTGTCATGATACAGCGAGAGCCGGTCAGATGTTCGAGGGTTACAAAATCGTTGGAGATTTTTTCCGCGTCATGCGAAGGATCGGCACTTCCCGATCAGATGGTGACAGCACCCTGGCCTAGACCAGGGGCTGCACACTTGCTTAATTATAAAACTCCTATGGCTAAGTGAGGGCGTTCAAGCCGTACAGTCCGATTGCCTTGTTTGTTGCGCTAAACAACTCCTCCAAAGGACCATATAATTGGATAAAGATTGTTTAGAATCCATCCCGAACACCTCCGTACTACCTACGTGAGGGCAGAAGCCGACGACTGGCCAACCCTCAGATTACAAATAACACGGCCGCACAGGAGGAAACAATTCAAAGCATAATAAAATTATTTTACAAACACCGGCTTTGTTCCCATAATACAAGGCAAAGGCAACATGAATACATTTATTCAAATACAATGTCCTGCGAACGTTGCGCCGCCACAAGTCGAGACCCCTCTACGACATCCGTGAAATATCGCTCGGGTGTGCGGTGCTCCTTGCCCTCCGGCGGCCTGCTGGCAACTTCAACAGCGTTCATCTTCGCCCACCACGTCTTGCAGCGAGCGAAGGCCATGCGGGCACCTTCAATACAAGTGGAGCGCTTGATGACGTCCAGCCACGGACAGGCCTACACCAGACGCCTCACGAGTCCGAAGTAGCTGCCGGGCATAGCTTCGGCTGGCCATAGCCGGATTGTCAAATCCTTCATGGCTAGTTCGGCCACCCTGTGCAGCTCCACCAGTTGCTTCAGCCGATCGGTGAAGGACACGGAATGCTCTGGCGTCACGTACTGCGACCAGAATAGCTTCTCCATAGAACCTCCTCCTTCGGCTCGGTAGAAATCTGCAGCGTCTGATACGCTGCGTGGTAGATCCGCAAAAGCCCCTGGGGAACTCCGAACCCGGGTTAGTAAAAGGTATTGCTTCTCCGCATACTTGCTTTGCATCTTAAATGCCTTACCCGCCGTGACCTTCTTGGCCTCCTGGATCTCTTGGAGGGCGTCCTAGGCCTCATTCCGTGCGGTCTCTGCTCTCTGACGAGCCTCGGTGAGCTCGGCCTCTTGAGCCGACGCATCATTCTCCAAGGTCTCACATTTTTTCACCACATCCTGGAGCTCCTGCTGGATTTCCTTGACCCGGGCCTCGATCTTCTTACGGGCGGCTTGCTGATGGACAGCTTTCTCGTTGGCCTCTCCCAGGGCCTTCCTCAGGGCCTCGACCTCGGTCGCGGCTCCTGCACATATTACGACACTACAATCAATATACATCGCCTACACTTTTCAAACATACAACAAGTCGTTATTCACCTTGCTTCTCCTGGAGCCGAACCCTAGCCTCGCCGAGCTCGTTCTCGGTCCGCTCCAGCCTCTGCCTCAATTCAGAGACTTCGGCAGCATGCGAGGTTGCGGCCAACAGCGACGCCTGCTCATGCATACATGCTATGTTAGTCTCCTACAATGGATCCTCTGTCCGGTTCTTCTCGCCGGACAGTGTCTCAGGGGCTACTGACTACATGGTTTTTTTCTCTTTCTACGCCACTTACCTCGAAACTTGTCAACAGGTTGCTGCAGGCCTCGTTCAGTCCACTCTTGGCGGACTGAACCTTCTCAATCACCGCGCCCATAAGCACACGGTGTTCGTCCATAACGGAGGCGCCTCGCAGCGCCTCCATCAGGTTGTCCGGCGCCCCTGGATGGACGGGGACCATCGGCGGAAGCGGCGCACCCCCCTCTTTCATAGGGGGCTGCTCGCCTGACTCCGGAGCCATATGGCTCTTCGAAATCGCATCCGGCTGAGGGCCAAACTGGATGCGGCCCTCTTCGCCAGTTTCCTTGGGGATCGTCTCCTCCATGTGTCCGGCAGTGGAGGCTTCGCCTCGTGGCGCCTCCCCGACAGCGTCCTGGGCTCCTCCCCGGTTCTGATCGGCCCTCCGGTACAGCACTTCAGTGTCATCCCTGGCCCCGGGGGAGTAACCAGGCGGTGGCGAGTGGCTCGCCATCTCCGACGGAGCCAACGAACCTCCAGACGAGGATCGCTGGATTAGGTCGCGAGCTGGACTGCAATAGTACAGCTAACTACATCAAGATAATGGAGAGAAAGGGCTGGATGTGCGCACGAGCGAGTCCTGTCACTTATGATGCGGCCTGGGCTTAGTGTGGGGGCGCCGTTCCGGACTACTGTCAACGTCCTACGCGGTGTTGACTGTTGGGGCGCCCTTCCCCTTTTTTGGCGCTCTCGCCTCCGGATGTGCCGAGGCCGCCCTCTTCTTGTTCTTCTCCTTGGGAGGAGGGTTGTTTTCCTCCTCCTCCTCCTCCTCCTCGTCATTGTCCTCAGGGACGGAGGAATGGGCCTCGTCGTCTTCGAACGTCGCGTCTGAAGTGCCCTTGCGACGAGGGCCACTCTTGCCCCCCTTGGCCTTCTTCTTGGCCTTCTTCTCCGGCGCCTTGTATGGCGCCGGCACCAGCATCTCCGCTAGGCGTGGGATGACCGGTTCTTTGGGCAGCGGAGCCGGACACTGGATCCGCTTTGCCCTCTCCATCTAGTCCTAAAGGAACCATAATAAAAGCTCAGACGTCACCCTCGAAACGATGAGGATGGGGATATGTCAGAAATAACATACCTTACTGGCGGGGTGTGTACAATCGTGACCACGGTCTGAATCCGTGGCCGGTGGCTTCTCGTTGCCCTTAAAAAGCAACTTCCAGGCGCCTTCGTGAGTAGTCTCGAAGAGCCTTACAAAGGTCTGGTGCTTCTTCGAATTGAACTCCCACAAAGGGCGGCTTCGGCGCTGGCACGGAAGAATCCGGCGAACCAGCATCACCTGGATGACGTCAACAAGCTTGACGTTCTTGGTCACCATGCTTTGAACGCGCATCTGCAGCGCTATCAGCTCGTCAGGTGAACACCAGTCCGGACTCTTCTCGACCCAGGAGGTGAGTCGCATGGGAGCACCGGAGCGGAATTTGGTAGCCGCGGCCCAGGTGGTGCCGTGAGGTTCTGTGATGTAGACCCACTGCTTCTGCCATTCCTTTACTGTCTCCACAAAAGTGCCTTTGGGCCAGGAGACGTTGGATAGCTTGCGCACCATGGCTCCTCCGCACTCCGCGTGCTGGCCATCCACCACCTTCGGCTCCACGTTGAAGACTTTGAGCCACATCCCGAAGTGGGGCTGGATGCGGAGGAAGGCCTCACACACGACTATAAACACCGAGATGTTGAGGAAGGAATTCGGGGACAGATCATGGAAATCTATCCCGTAATAATACATCAGCCCGCGGACGAAAGGGTGGAGTGGAAACCCCAGCCCGCGGAAGAAATGAGGAAGGAATACTACCCTCTCGTTGGGCTCCGACGTGGGGACGATTTGTCCCTCGGCCGCCAAGCGGTGGGCGATTCCCTTCGCCAAATATCCGGCCGCTCGGAGCTCAGTAATGTCCTCCTCCTTGACGGAGGAGACCATCCACTTGCCCTGGCCACCGGATACGGACATGGTTGCTTGAGTGGAAAGGAGATGAGAAATTGGGCACTGGAGCTCGAGATCGGGAAGGCGGAGACAGAGAGAAAACGTGAGAAGAGGAAGAGGGAATCCTTATCCTCTTATAAAGGCAGCAAACATTAAACGCCTCCTCACTCGCCTATTCCCAAGGGATGTGCAAACGGCACGGTTGGGTTACCCATGCCCGCATTGATGAGAATCCCGCAATAGGGGGACACGATCTCTGCTTTGACAAGACATGCCAATAGCAATCGCGTCTCGAAACGTGGGATGGCAGAAGAAAAACAGTTCGAAATTATATTCGGACAGACGCGATGTCGTGTTGTAAAGAAGCTGTCAACAGATTAGATTCGTGCAAATATTATATTCTCTCTGCGGTTGTGTATGGTGTATAACAGGTCCAGATACAATCATCGCATCCGAAGACTATCTTGGAGTTCAGGGAAAGGGGAACCCGCCTTGCAATGCCGAAGACAATCTGCGCGCCGGACTCCTCGTCATTGAAGCCAGGTTCAGGGGCTACTGAGGGAGTCCTGGACTAAGGGGTCCTCGGGCGTCCGGCTTGTTATCCATGGGCCGGACTGATGGGCTGTGAAGGCATGAAGACCGAAGACCATACTCGTGTCCGGATTGGACTCTCCTTGGCGTGGAAGCCAAGCTAGGCGACCAGCTGTGAAGATTACTCCATGTAACCCTGGATCTCTCCGGTGTCTATATAAGCCGGAGAGCATAGTCCGGATAGGACACATTCATTACCATATCCATAGGCTAGGCTTTTAGGGTTTAGCCATTACGATCTCGTGTAGATCAACTCTTGTAACACTCATATTCACCAAGATCAATCAAGCAGGAAGTAGGGTATTACCTCCATAGAGAGGGCCCAAACCTGGGTAAACATCGTGTCCCCCGTCTCCTGTTACCATCGATCCTAGACGCACAGTTCGGGACCGCCTACCCGAGATTCGCCGGTTTTGACACCGACAAGAGGCGCGTTTCCCCGCCGCCTGTTGACCACCCGACACTCGGCGACCGCCTTGGCCGCCGGGAAGGAGTCGGAGAAAATGATGCCCGCCACCGGATCGACCGCCTCAACTGATCCCTGGCGCTAGAAGAAGAAGACGCGTTGGTGATACGTCTCCAACGTATCTATAATTTTTGATTGCTCCATGCTATATTATCTACTGTTTTGGACATTATTGGGCTTTATTACCCACTTTTATATTATTTTTGGGACTAACCTATTAACCGGAGGCCCAGCCTAGAATTGCTGTTTTTTTGCCTATTTCAGAGTTTCGTAGAAAAGGAATATCCAACGGAGTCCAAACGGAATGAAACCTTCGGGAACGTGATTTTTAGGAAGAATATGATCCAGGAGACTTGGACCCTACGTCAAGAAACAAAAGAGGAAGCCACGAGGTAGGGGGGCGCGCCCTCCACCCTCGTGGGCCCCCTGTTGCTCCACCGACGTACTCCTTCCTCCTATATATACCTACGTACCCCCAAACGATCAGATACGGAGCCAAAAACCTAATTCCACCGCCGAAACCTTCTGTACCCACGAGATCCCATCTTGGGGCCTGTTCCAGAGCTCCGCCGGAGGGGGCATCCATCACGGAGGGCTTCTACATCAACACCATAGCCTCTCCGATGAAGTGTGTGTAGTTTACCTCAGACCTTCGGCTCCATAGTTAGTTGCTAGAAGGCTTCTTCTCTCTTTTTGGATCTCAATACAATGTTCTACCCCTCTCTCGTGGAGATCTATTCGATGTAATCTTCTTTTTGCGGTGTGTTTGTTGAGACCGATGAATTTTGGGTTTATGATCAAGATTATCTATGAACAATATTTGAATCTTCTCTGAATTCTTTTATGTATGATTGGTTATCTTTGCAAGTCTCTTCGAATTATCAGTTTGGTTTGGCCTACTAGATTGATCTTTCTTGCAATGGAAGAAGTGCTTAGCTTTGGGTTCAATCCTGCGGTGTCCTTTCCCAGTAACAGCAGGGGCAGCAAGGCACGTATTGTATTGTTGCCATCGAGGATAACAAGATGGTTTTTATTTATCATATTGCATGAATTTATCCCTCTACATCATGTCATCTTGCTTAAGGCGTTACTCTGTTTTCATGAACTTAATACTCTAGATGCATGCTGGATAGTGGTCGATGAGTGGAGTAATAGTAGTAGATGCAGGCAGGAGTTGGTCTACTTGTCTCGGACGTGATGCCTATATACATGATCATACCTAGATATTCTCATAACTATGCTCAATTCTGTCAATTGCTCAACAGTAATTCGTTCACCCACCGTAAAATATTTATGCTCTTGAGAGAAGCCACTAGTGAAACCTATGGCCCCCGGGTCTATCATCATCATATTAATCTCCCAACACTTAGTTATTTCCTTTGCTTTTTACTTTGCTTTTATTTTACTTTGCATCTTTATCACAAAAACACCAAAAATATTATCCTATCATATCTATCAGATCTCACTCTCGTAAGTGACCGTGAAGGGATTGACAACCCCTTATCGCGCTGGTTGTGAGGAGTTATTTGTTTTGTGTAGGTACGAGGGACTCACGCGTAGCCTCCTACTGGATTGATACCTTGGTTCTCAAAAACTGAGAGAAATACTTACGCTACTTTGCTGCATCACCCTTTCCTCTTCAAGGAAAAGCCAACGCAGTGCTCAAGAGGTAGCAAGAAGATTTCTGGCGCCGTTGCCGGGGAGTCTACGCAAAAGTCAACATACCAAGTACCCATCACAAATCCCTTATCTCCCGCATTACATTATTTGCCATTTGCCTCTCGTTTTCCTCTCCCCCACTTCACCCTTGCCGTTTTATTCGCCCTCTCTTTTCCGTTTGCCTCTTTTTCGCTTGCTTTTTGTTTGCTCGTGTGTTGGATTGCTTGTTTGTCACGATGGCTCAAGATAATACCAAATTGTGTGACTTTACCAATACCAACAATAATGATTTCCTTAGCACTCCGATTGCTCCTCTTACCGATACTGAATCTTGTGAAATCAATGCTGCTTTGTTGAATCTTGTCATGAAAGATCAATTCGCCGGCCTTCCTAGTGAAGATGCCGCTACTCATCTAAATAGCTTTGTTGATTTGTGTGATATGCAAAAGAAGAAAGATATTGATAATGATATTGCTAAATTGAAGCTATTTCCTTTTTCGCTTAGAGATCGTGCTAAAGCTTGGTTTTCGTCTTTGCCTAAAAATAGTATTGATTCTTGGAACAAGTGCAAAGATGCTTTTATCTCTAAGTATTTTCCTCCCGCTAAGATCATCTCTCTTAGAAACGATATTATGAATTTTAAGCAACTTGATCATGAACATGTTGCACAAGCTTGGGAGAGGATGAAGTTAACGATACGTAATTGCCCTACTCATGGTTTGAATTTGTGGATGCTTATACAAAATTTTTATGCCGGATTGAATTTTGCTTCTAGAAATCTTTTAGATTCGGCCGCGGGAGGCACTTTTATGGAAATCACTTTAGGAGAAGCTACTAAACTCCTAGATAATATTATGGTTAATTATTCTCAATGGCACACTGAAAGATATACTAATAAAAAGTGCATGCGATAGAAGAAATTAATGTTTTGAGTGGAAAGATGGATGAACTTATGAAATTATTTGCTACTAAGAGTGTTTCTTATGATCCTAATGGCCTTTGTCTACTTTGATTGAGAATAATATTGAATCTGTGGATGTGAATTTTGTTGGTAGGAATAATTTTGGTAACAACGCGTATAGAGGAAACTTTAATCCTAGGCCTTATCCTAGCAATTCCTCTAATAATTATGGTAATTCCTACAACAACTCTTATGGAAATTTTAATAAGATGCCCTCTGAATTTGAGACTAGTGTTAAAGATTTTATGAATTCGCAAAAGAATTTCAATGCTTTGCTTGAAGAGAAATTGCTTAAAGTTGATGAATTGGCTAGGAACGTTGATAGAATTTCTCTTGATGTTGATTCTTTAAAGCTTAGATCTATTCCTCCTAAGCATGATATCAATGAGTCTCTCAAAGCCATGAGAATTTCCATTGATGAGTGCAAAGAAAGAACCGCTAGGATGCGTGCTAAGAAAGATTGCTTTATAAAAGCGTGTTTTTCCAATTTCTATGAAAATAAAGATGAAGATCTAAAAGTTATTGATGTGTCTCCTATTAAATCTTTGTTTTGCAATATGAATCTTGATAATGATGGGACTGAATATGATCCACCTTTACCTAGAAGGCGTTCCAAAAATTCGGAGTTTTTAGATCTTGATGTTAAAATTGATAAAAGTGGGATTGAAGAAATCAAAACCCTAGATGTTAATAAACCCACTATTTTGGATTCAAGGAATTTAATTATGAAAATTGCTCTTTGATTGATTGTATTTCCTTGTTGCAATCCGTGCTAAATTCTCCTCATGCTTATAGTCAAAATAAAGCGTTTACTAAACATATCGTTGATGCCTTGATGCAATCTTATGAAGAGAAAAGCTTGAGTTGGAAGTTTCTATCCCTAGAAAACTTTATGATGAGTGGGAACCAACTATTAAAATTAAGATTAAGGATCATGAATTCTATGCCTTATGTGATTTGGGTGCTAGTGTTTCCACTATTCCCAAAACTTTGTGCAATTTGCTAGATTTCCGAGATTTTGATGATTGCTCTCTAAACTTGCACCTTGCAGATTCCACTATTAAGAAACCTATGGGAAGAATTAATGATGTTCTTATTGTTGCAAATAGGAACTATGTGCCCGTAGATTTTATCGTTCTTGATATAGATTGCAATCCTTCATGTCCTATTATTCTTGGTAGACCTTTCCTTAGAACGGTTGGTGCAATTATTGATATGAAGGAAGGGAATATTAGATTCCAATTTCCATTAAATAAGGGCATGGAACACTTCCCTAGGAAGAAAATAAAATTACCATATGAATATATCATGAGAGCCACTTATGGATTGCCTACCAAAGATGGAAATACCTAGATCTATCCTTCCTTTTATGCCTAGCTAGGTGCGTTAAACGATAGCGCTTGTTGGGAGGCAACCCAATTTTATTTTTAGTTTTTTTGCTTTTGCTTCTATTTAGGAATAAATCCTTGTTCTAGCCTCTGGTTAGATGTGTTTTTATGTTTTAATTAGTGTTTGTGCCAAGTTAAACCTATAGGATCTTCTTGGATGATAGTTATTTGATCTTGCTGTAATTTCCAGAAACTTTCTGTTCACGAAAACAATTGTTAAAAATCACCAGAACGTGATAAAATACTGATTCCAATTGCTTCTGATCAATAAACAAATTGCCTAGGTCTTCCTATTTTGGCTGATTTTTTGGAGTTCCAGAAGTTTGCGTTAGTTACAGATTACTACAGACTGTTCTGTTTTTCGTGTGTTGTTTGCTTATTTTGATGAATCTATGGCTAGTAAAATAGTTTATAAACCATAGAGAAGTTGGAATACAGTAGATTTAACACCAATATAAATAAATAATGAGTTCATTACAGTAGCTTGAAGTGGTCTTTTGTTTTCTTTCGCTAACGGAGCTCACGAGATTTCTGTTGAGTTTTGTGTTGTGAAGTTTTCAAGTTTTGGGTGAATTTTTTTGATGGATGATGGAACAAGGAGTGGCAAGAGCCTAAGCTTGGGGATGCCCATGGCACCCCCAAGATAATCTAAGGACACCATAAAGCCAAAGCTTGGGGATGCCCCGAAGGCATCCCCTCTTTCGTCTACTTCCACGTTAACTTTACTTGGAGCTATATTTTTATTCACCACATGATATGTGTTTTGCTTGGAGCGTCTTGTATGATTTGAGTCTTTGCCTTTTAGTTTACCACAATCATCCTTGCTGTACACACCTTTTGAGAGAGCCATACATGATTTGGAATTTGTCAGAATATTCTATGTGCTTCGCTTATATCTTTTGAGTTATATAGTTTTGCTCTAGTACTTCACTTATATCTTTTAGAGCACGGTGGTGGATTTGTTTTATAGAAACTATTGATCTCTCATGCTTCACTTAGATTATTTTGAGAGTCTTAAATAGCATGGTAATTTGCTTAAATAATCCTAATATGCTTGGTATTCCAGAATAGTAAAAACTTTCTTATGAGTGTGTTGAATACTATGAGAAGTTTGATGCTTGATAATTGTTTTGAGATTTGAAGATGGTGATATTAGAGTCATGCTAGTTGAGTAGTTGTGAATTTGAGAAATACTTGTGTTAAAGTTTGTGATTCCCGTAGCATGCACGTATGGTGAACCGTTATGTGATGAAGTCGGAGCATGATTTATTTATTGATTGTCTTCCTTATGAGTGGCGGTCGGGGACGAGCGATGGTCTTTTCCTACCAATCTATCCCCCTAGGAGCATGCACGTAATACTTTGCTTTGATAACTTGTAGATTTTTGCAATAAGTGTATGAGTTCTTTATGACTAATGTTGGGTCCATGGATTATACACACCCTTCTTCCTTCCACCATTGCTAGCCTCTCTAATACCGCGCACTTTTCGCCGGTATCATACACCCACCATAAACCTTCCTCAAAACAGCCATCATACCTACCTATCATGGCATTTCCATAGCCATTCCGAGATATATTGCCATGCAACTTTCCACCGTTCCGTTTATTATGACACGCTCCATCATTGTCATATTGCTTAGCATGAACATGTAGTTGACATCGTATTTGTGGCAAAGCCACCATTCATAATTCTTTCATACATGTCACTCTTGATTCATTGCATATCCCGGTACACCGCCGGAGGCATTCATATAGAGTCATATTTTGTTCTAAGTATCGAGTTGTAATTGTTGAGTTGTAAGAAAATAAAAGTGTGATGATCTTCATTTTTAGAGCATTGTCCCAAGTGAGGAAAAGGATGATGGAGACTATGATTCCCCCACAAGTCGGGATGAGACTCCGGACGGAAAAAAGAGGCCATTAAAAAGAAGAAGAGAAAAGGCCCAAATAAAAAAATAAAAAAATGAGAGAAAAAGAGAGAAGGGACAATGTTACTATCCTTTTACCACACTTGTGCTTCAAAGTAGCACCATGATCTTCATGATAGAGAGTCTCTCATTTTGTCACTTTCATATACTAGTGGGAATTTTTCATTATAGAACTTAATTGGCTTGTATCTTCCAATGATGGGCTTCCTCAAAATGCCCTAGGTCTTCGTGAGCAAGCGAGTTGGATGCACACCCACTTAGTTTCTTTTGTTGAGCTTTCATATACTTATAGCTCTAGTGCATCCGTTGCATGGCAATCCCTACTCACTCACATTGATATCTATTGATGGGCATCTCCATAGCCCGTTGATACGCCTAGTTGATGTGAGACTATCTTCTCCCTTTTTTGTCTTCTCCACACCCACCATTCTATTCCACATATAGTGCTATATCCATGGCTCACGCTCATGTATTGCGTGAAGATTGAAAAAGTTTGAGAATGTCAAAAGTATGAAACAATTGCTTGGCTTGTCATCGGGGTTGTGCATGATTTAAATATTTTGTGTGGTGAAGATAGAGCATAGCCAGACTATATGATTTTGTAGGGATAACTTTCTTTGGCCATGTTATTTTGAGAAGACATGATTGCTTTGTTAGTATGCTTGAAGTATTATTATTATTTTTATGTCAATATTAAACTTTTGCCTTGAATCTTTCGGATCTGAATATTCATACCACAACTAAGAAGAATTACATTGAAATTATGCCAAGTAGCACTCCGCATCAAAAATTCTGTTTTTGTCATTTACCTACTCGAGGACGAGCAGGAATTAAGCTTGGGGATGCTTGATACGTCTCCAACGTATCTATAATTTTGGATTGCTCCATGCTATATTATCTACTGTATTGGACATTATTGGGCTTTATTATCCACTTTTATATTATTTTTGGGACTAACCTATTAACCGGAGGCCCAGCCCAGAATTGCTGTTTTTTGCCTATTTCAGAGTTTCGCAGAAAAGGAATATCAAATGGAGTCCAAACGGGATGAAACCTTCGGGAACGTGATTTTTAGGAAGAATATGATCCAGGAGACTTGGACCCTACGTCAAGAAACAAAAGAGGAGGCCACGAGGTAGGGGGCGCGCCCACCCGCCAGGGCGCGCCCTCCACCCTCATGGGCCCCATGTTGCTCCACCGACATACTCCTTCCTCCTATATATACCTACGTACCCCCAAACGATCAAATACGGAGCCAAAAACCTAATTCCACCGCCGCAACCTTCTGTACCCACGAGATCCCATCTTGGGGCCTGTTCTGGAGCTCCGCCGGAGGGGGCATCCATCACGGAGGACTTCTACATCTACACCATAGCCTCTCCGATGAAGTGTGAGTAGTTTACCTTAGACCTTCGGGTCCATAGTTAGTAGCTAGATGGCTTCTTCTCTCTTTTTGGATCTCAATAAAATGTTCTCCCCCTCTCTCGTGGAGATCTATTTGATGTAATCTTCTTTTTGCAGTGTGTTTGTTGAGACTGATGAATTGTGGGTTTATGATCAAGATTATCTATGAACAATATTTGAATCTTCTCTGAATTCTTTTATGTATGATTGGTTATCTTTCCAAGTCTCTTCGAATTATCAGTTTGGTTTGGCCTACTAGATTGATCTTTCTTGCAATGGGAGAAGTGCTTAGCTTTGGGTTCAATCTTGCGGTGTCCTTTCCCAGTGACAGTAGGGGCAGCAAGGCACGTATTGTATTGTTGCCATCGAGGATAACAAGATGGTTTTTTTTATCATATTGCATGAATTTATCCCTCTACATCATGTCATCTTGCTTAAGGCGTTACTCTGTTTTCATGCACTTAATACTCTAGATGCATGCTGGATAGCGGTCGATGAGTGGAGTAATAGTAGTAGATGCAGGCAGGAGTCGGTCTAGTTGTCTCGGACGTGATGCCTATATACATGATCATACCTAGATATTCTCATAACTATGCTCAATTCTATCAATTGCTCAACAGTAATTCGTTCACCCACCATAAAATATTTATGCTCTTGAGAGAAGTCACTAGTGAAACCTATGGCCCCCGGGTCTATCTTCATCATATTAATCTCCCAACACTTAGTTATTTCCTTTGCTTTTTATTTTGCTTTTATTTTACTTTGCATATTTATCACAAAAATACCAAAAATATTATCCTATCATATCAATCAGATCTCACTCTCGTAAGTGACCGTGAAGGGATTGACAACCCCTTATCGCGTTGGTTGCGAGGAGTTATTTGTTTTGTGTAGGTACGAGGGACTCGAGCGTAGCCTCCTACTGGATTGATACCTTGGTTCTGAAAAACTGAGGGAAATACTTACGCTACTTTGCTGCATCACCCTTTCCTCTTCAAGGAAAAACCAACGCAGTGCTCAAGAGGTAGCAATTGGGTCCGCCTTGTTTTGGCCCCCACATCCGAGATGAGCCCTTCCCCAAAGGGTTCACGCTCCCAAGAGATACGCCCAAGTACACTGGCTCTGTGAAGCCGGAAGACTGGCTGGTCGACTACTCCACGACCGTCAGCATAGCATACGGCAACAAGCGAGTTGCCATGAAGTACGTCCCGCTCATACTCCAGGGCACAGCCCGGACATTGCTGAACAGCATGAAGCCCCACAGCATCAACAGCTGGGTAGATTTCACCGAAGCCTTCATCCGCAACTTCACCAGCTCATACAAGCGGCCGCCCAAGCCTCGCCAGCTCTCCTTGTGCGTCCAAGGCCGCAACGAATCAACTAGTGACTACCTCACGCATTGGGCTGAGCTGCGCAACTCTTGCAAAGGCGTGCACGAGGTGCAGGCCATCGAGTACTTCACTGCCAGGTGCCGAGAAGGCACCCTCCTCAAGCACCAGCTTCTCTGCAACGAGCTGGCGACCCTCGACGAACTGCTGATCATAGCAGACAAGTACGCCACGACCGACTCCTCCATGAAGGCGGAGATCCAAGTTGACGCATCTGGCAAAGTGGCTCCTCAAGCTCCTCGGACTCCGGCCGGCGACACCAGTCGGCGTCAGCAACAGAATGACAACAAGCGCAAGGCCACACAGTCGGCTTCCACAAGCCGGCAAGTGGCGACAGTTGAAGACCAACAGCCGGAAGGGCAGCCTCTTCCCAAGTGTCAGAAGGGCGGCAAGCCCAACTGGTTGCCCGGCTTCTCGTACGAGCAGTCCCTCGTTGCACCCTGCAAGTTTCACAGCGGAGCGAAGCCGTCCAACCACACCACTCGGAAATGCCATTGGCTCACCAGGATCGCTAAGGGTGACGGACTCCTGCCTCCTCCGCCAGCCGGCCCGCCGCCTCCTCCTCCCCAACAGCCGGCGGTTCGGCCGGTCGGCGCAATACAAGATGAGTATCCTGAAGAGCATGGAGCTTATGTCGTGTTCACCAGCGTGGCCGACGATAAGCACAGCAGACGGCACCGGCAGCAAGAAGTACATGCGGTAGCATCAGAGACCCCCGAGTTCATGCATTGGTCTGAGAAGCCTATCAGCTGGAGCAGAGCTGACCACCCGGAGGTGATGCCCTCTCCTGGTTCTTATGCCTTGGTCTTAGATGCCACCTTCGCAACAGAGAGGCAGGCTGCTCGCTTCTCCCGAGTCCTGATAGATGGCGGCAGCAGCATCAACATCCTATACCGTGACACTACGGAGATGTTGGGAATCAAGCAGAAGCAGATTCAGCCCAGTCGGACTATATTCCATGGCATAGTTCCTGGCCATTCCTGCTCACCAATCGGCAAGATCCAGATAGATGTCCTGTTCGGAGACAAAGACCACTTCCGCCGAGAGCCAGTCTGGTTTGAGGTGGTGGACCTTGAGAGCCCCTATCATGCGCTACTTGGCCGGCCTGCTCTGGCCAAGTTCATGGCGGTCCCCCACTATGCCTACCTCAAGATGAAGATGCCAAGCACCAAGGGAATCCTAACCATAGTCAGAGACTACAAGAAGTCGTCTGCCTGTGCGGCAGACAGCAGCCGGCTAGCCGAGTCCCTCGTGATTGCAGCGGAGAAGCGGCTCCTTGACCGCGTTGTGGCAATGGCAGGCAAGTAGCCGGAAATGTCGCCAAACCCCTAGGAGTCAGAAGCTGAGGGCTCGTTCAAACCAGCAAAACAAACAAAGAAGATACCCTTGGACCTAGAGCACCCGGAGAGGCACGCTGTCATAGGTGCAAACCTTGACAGCAAATAGGAAAGCGAGCTCGTCGATTTCCTCCGTGAGAATCGGGACATCTTTGCATGCTCTCCTAAGGACATGCCGGGTGTTCCGATGGAATTCGCCGAGCACAAGCTACATGTCCGACCTGATGCCAAGCCAGTCAGGCAGCCCTTGCGCCGCCTGTCAGAGGAGAAGAGAAGAGTCGTTGGAGAAGAGATAGCCCGGCTTCTAGCAGCCGGCTTCATTATGGAAGTGTTCTTCCCAGAATGGTTAGCCAACCCAGTCCTTGTACTGAAGAAGAATAAGCAGTGGTGCATGTGTATCGACTATACCAGCCTCAACAAAGCTTGCCCCAAAGATCCCTTTGCTTTGCCTAGAATACACCAAGTGATAGACTCCATAGCCGGATGCGAGTTGTTGAGTTTTTTGGATGCATACTCAGGGTATCATCAGATCAAGCTGAACCCGGCCAATAGGCTGAAGACCGCCTTCATCACACCATTCGGAGCCTTCTGCTACCTGACCATGACGTTCGGCTTGAGGAATGCCAGCCAGCGCCACGTTTCAGCGTTGCATGCAGAAATGTCTCCTCAAGCAACTCGGCAAGAACGCCCACGTCTATGTGGACGACATTGTGGTGAAGACGGAGAAGCGTGGCACGCTGCTAGAAGACCTCAAGGAAACCTTTGAAAACCTGCGCCGCTTTCAGATGAAGCTCAACCCAGAAAAATGCGTCTTTGGAGTACCAGTTGGCCAGCTTCTTGGCTTCCTGGTCTCAGAGCGCGGCATAGAGTGCAACCCTGTGAAGATCAAGGCCATCGAGAGGATGGAGGTGCCCACCCGACTGCTGGACGTGCAAAAATTCACCAGCTGCTTGGCATCCATCAGCCGTTTCATCAGTCGGCTGGGCGAGAAGGCTCTTCCCCTGTACCAGCTCATGAAGAAGACCACTTTTTTCGAGTGGAATGATAAGGCGTATGAAGCTTTTCTCCAGCTCAAGAAGATGTTGACCACCCCACCTGTCCTGGCGGCTCCGACTGCTAAGGAGCCCATGCTTCTCTACATCGACGCCACCAGTCGGGTGGTCAGCACAGTCATAGTTGTGGAGCGCAAGGAAGACGACAAAGCATTACCAGTCCAGAGGCCGGTGTATTACCTGAGTGAAGTGTTGTCCACCTCCAAGCAGAACTACCCCCACTATCAGAAGATGTGCTACGGCGTGCATTTCGCCGCCAAAAAGCTGAAGCCATACTTCCAAGAGCACCCGATCACTGTGGTCTGCACTGCTCCACTTGCCGAGATCATTGGAAGCCGAGATGCTTCCGGCCGAGTGGAAAAATGGGCCATAGATTTGGCCCCCTACACCATCTACTACCAGCCTCGCACCGCCATCAAGTCCCAAGCACTGACCGACTTCCTCGTCGACTGGGCCGAGACCCAGTATCTGCCGCCAGCGTTGGACTCCACCCATTGGCGAATGCACTTTGATGGTTCCAAGATGCGCACTGGTTTGGGAGCCGGCATCGTCCTCACCTCTCCCAAAGGCGACAAGCTCAGATATGTGCTGCAAATTCACTTTGCTGCCTCCAACAACATAGCTGAATACGAAGCACTCATACACAGGCTCCGACTTGCCAAGGAACTTGGCATTCGCCGGATCCTGTGCTATGGTAATTCCGACTTGGTGGTCCAGCAGTCGTCGGGCGACTGGGAAGCCAAGGATGCAAATATGGCAAGCTACCGTTTCCTCGTCCAGCAGCTCAATGGATACTTTGAAGGGTGCGAGTTCCTCCATGTGCCACGAAACGACAATGAGCAAGCTGATGCTTTGGCATGGATTGGCTCCACCCGGCAAGCAATACCAGCTGGCGTCGCCCTGCAACGCCTCCTCAAACCGTCTGTCAAGCCGTCGCCAGAATCAGACTCCATCTTCATGCCGGCTCCTCCCGAAGCAGTCGGATCCGACTTGAGGACCCCAGTACCCGGCGCGGGGACTTCAACAGGCAGCTCGGGGACTGCAGCAGTCGCACCCGGCCCGAGGACTTCAGAACCCGGCCCGGGGACTGCAACAGTCGGCCCGGGGACTTCATCGACTCAGTAAGCGGCAGCCGACTCCAACCCGCCGCCTCCTAGCCCTACCGCCCTCGTGCAAATTGCAGTTCTGGCAGTCGAAGAAATAGCAGCACCTTCATGGGCGCAGCCCATCCTCAACTTTCTGGTGAACAAAGAGCTGCCGACTGATGAGATCTCGGCCCGACAAGTGCATCGGGCGGCCGCATACACCATCGTCAACAGAGAGCTTGTGAGGCGCAGTGTCACTGGTGTGTACCAGCGCTGCGTGGTGCCGGAGAAAGGCCAAGCAATCCTCAAAGATATCCACCAAGGCGAGTGTGGTCACCACGCGGCTTCAAGATCACTTGTTGCAAAAGCTTTTCGCCATGGTTTTTTCTGGCCGACTACCTTAGAAGATGCCAAAGATTTGGTCCAGAAGTGTAAAGGGTGCCAGAAGTTCCGTTTCAAGCCACATCTGCCAGCTTCTGCACTCAAGACTATCCCCATCGCCTGGCCCTTTGCCGTCTGGGGGCTGGACATGGTGGGACCATAAAAGATAGCATGCGGCGGCATGACTCATCTGCTTGTCGCCGTGGACAAATTCACCAAGTGGATAGAAGCAAAGCCAATCAAGAAGTTGAACGGTCCGACTGTTGTGACTTTCATCGCTGACATCACCATTCGGTATGGCATACCACTCAGCATCATCACCGACAATGGCACAAACTTTGCCAAAGGCGCCTTGGCCCGTTTCTACGCGACGCAGGGCATCCGACTGGACTTAGCGTCCATTGCCCATCCACAGTCAAACGGCCAGGTGGAGCGAGCAAAGGGACTCATTTTGTCCGGCATCAAGCTCCGACTGTTCGAGCCTCTGGAGCGTTAGGCCGGCTATTGGCTCGATGAGCTGCCGGCCGTCCTCTGGAGCTTGCGCACAACTCTGAACAAGTCAATCAGCTTCACGCCTTTTTCCTTGTCTATGGTGCCGAAGCCGTCATCCCGACGGACATAGAATTCGACTCCCCTTGAGTCACCATGTACACTGAAGAGGAGGCAAAAGAAGCATGAGAAGACGGCGTCGATCTGCTGGAAGAGGGCCGGCTGTTGGCACTCAGCCGGTCCACCATCTACTAGCAAAGCCTACGCTGATACTACAATCGGAAGGTCAAGCCAAGATCCTTCCAAGAGGGAGACCTTGTGCTCCGGCTGATCCAGCGAACAGCCGGCCAGCACAAGCTCTCGGCACCTTGGGAAGGCCCCTTCACGATCAGCAAAGTTTTGGGCAATGACTCCTACTACCTGATCGATGCTCAGAAGCCTAGAGCACGCAAGAGAGACGACTCCGGCAAGGAGACAGAGCGGCCATGGAATGCAAACCTCCTTCGAAGATTTTACAGTCGAGGCAGTATGTACCACGCTACCTTTTGTATTAAGTACGAAGACTCCGGGTCCCCCGAGAAGAGCTCGGGGACTACCCTCTTTTATCTATATGATAAGTATTACGCCTATAAATGTGTCATTTTATTATTCCGCCTGGCACCGGGTTCGACAAGTCGGCCCGGGGGCTCGCCGCCTTGTACTATGTGGTGCTTCCCGCAGTCGGACAAGTAGTGTGTTGGCACCTAAAATCTTCTCCTGCTAGAAGCCGCAGCTCGCAGAGCGACTGTCCGGTTGGCAGGAGTCAAAGGCAGAGAAAGGGTGTCCACATGAAAAATGGCTAAGGACCCAAAGCATGCACATAGTTCAGGCCGGCTTCCTGCCTCATTGACCGGCTGCTGAGCACCTGGCCAGCCAGCTTATACTTAACTTGCTAACACTCTAGTCGGCTAAGTACTTGCCCTCCCGAAAGTAGCTAAGTACTTGACCCAGCCGCAGTCCGCAGAGCGGCTGTTTGGCTGGCAAGACGGCAGCCAAGGGAGGTCGGCAAAGGAAAAAAAGCCAAGGAGCAAAAAGCAAGAAAAAGTTAGAACTCGGCAAAAGCACACCTTGTGTGGAAGAATATTTACATGCCAAAAGGCCCATTGGCCAGCATTCAACAGAGTTTGAAATACACCCCGAGGGTGGAATTGTGCAAATTTAACAAAGTTTGTCGAGACTGATAAAGCAGGAAAAATAAAGATAAGTCGGCGGCCTAGGGAGCAGCAAGGGGTCTGGCTGGGTGGCGGAGTCGGTGGTGCCGGTTGGTGGAGTGGACGGCTGGTCAGTCTCCGCTTGGTCGCCTCCAGCAGCAGTCGGCGCGCTCGAGCACGGCTCGTTGTTCAAGGCGCGGTAAAGCTGAGGCTGGCCGTCCGCTCCGACCTCTGGCGCATCTTCTCCGCTTTCGTCGTCCTCCTCGTCTTCTTCCTCGTCGCTAGAGTCGATCACCTCGGCCGAGTCCTCGTCGTCCTCCGGGTTCAGCCCGAACCACTCCGGTGGCGCCTCGGCACCATTCTTAGACAGCTCAGGGGTGAAGATGCTGGTGTTGGTGTACTCGGCGATCGCCGCCGCCCGTTTGACAAGGTCACGCTCCACCGCCACCAGCTCCTCCTGGGCCTCCTGCTGAAACGTGGTAAACTGGGCTAGATTTAGCCCAGGGTACCACGCCTTGACGAACTCCAAGTCCCGGCGCGTTCTAGCCCGGGCCGAGGAACCCTTCCAAGCCTCTAGACGGCCGGCCGCCACCTCCAGCCAGTCGGCAGTCCGACTGGGAGTGCGCGGAGCCGGCACGTCTGGCCATAGGGCGGAGATCGTTTGGGCCCCGACACGCTAAAGACGGCGCAACATCTGATGAGCCGGCCGAAGACGGGCCTGGATGCTGAGAAGTTGTTCGCTAAGGGTCCGGGGGGCGTTGGCGGCGATCTGCGCACCTTCAGCCCTCTGTTCTTCACGATAAGCCTCAATAGCCTGGTTGGCGGTGCCAGAGTGGCCAGGGAAGAAGTCTGCTCAAGCAGAAAGCAAAGAAGTCAGAAGCTAGAAGCCGGCTCGATTAGCGGCCGACAGCCCAAGGAAAGAAGAAAGCTTACCATCAACCATATCTTCAATCCTGCCGAAGCCGGCAGTCAGCAACGCCTCCTTGTCGGCCCAGGCGGAGCGTTTGGTCTCGAAATCGGTGAGGAGATTGGACTCTTTCACCTCCGCCTCCTTCCGGACCTTCTGGAGAAGCTCCGCCTGCTCCGCCAGTTGCTTGGCCAGTCGGTCACGCTCCTGGGCCAGCTCGCTGCACTCTGTCTCCTTGGCGTGCAACACGGTGTTGGCTTCACCCAGCTGCTGCTGCAAGACGGCATTAGCCTCTACATGAGTAGAGGAAGAAAAAGACGTTAACAATCAACAAAGAAGAAGTGCAGTTGCCGGGGAGATCCGGCCCGACTGCTCAGCGGTCGGCCCGAATCTCGGGGACTACAGCCCGCGGGTGTGCTGTCGCGCCCCCGCAGAGAAAGAAGTTATCAACAATCAGCAAAGAAGAAATGCAGTTGCCGGGGAGATCCGGCCCGACTGCTCAGCAGTCGGCCCGAATCTCTGGGGCTACAACCTGTGGGTGCGCTAGCGTGCCCCTGCAGAAAAAGAAAACGAAGACTTACTCCGGCTTTCCGACAAGTCGGCGGTCCGTTGGTCCAGCTCCCGGACATTGGAGTTGAAGGTGGCCGCGCGAAGGGTTATGTAATCCTACAATAAAGATATTAGACGAAGTTAGCACTCGGAGCTTGCCAATTGAAGTTCCGAGCCGCCTGCTTAGCAGCCGGCCCGAAACTCGGGGGCTAAACCCGGTGGGTGCGCTAACGCGCCCCCATAGAGAAGTACAAGAATCAAGGACGAAGAAGTAAGAAACATACCCGAATGGCCGCTCGCGAATCCATGAACGCTCTGTTGCACTGCTGAAGAGCGGCGGCCTCAGCTCGGAGTTTGTCCTGGATGTCCAGGACCGCTCGATTTAAGGCGCCCGTCCCGCCTCCACGCGCCCATTCAGTAGGCGCGGCGCTGGTTGCCTTGGCATCCGGGACTGATGAGCTCGCGGCGCCGGCTTCCAGCGGTCGTGGCGCTAAAGCCGCTTTCGCGCCTCGGCGGCGTGATGGTGTGTGGGCCTCAGGAGTCGGCCCCGTCGCCATCTCGCCTCCGGCTGGCTGCACCGGCGGGCCAACCGGCTGGTGGTCTTGCGCTCCTCCAGACGGCGGCGGCGGAGGCACGTCCGCCTCCGGCATGGCGACATCGCCGCCTTCCCTCTCCATGATCGGCTGTTCGTCGCCGGCTCCCCCAGTCGGCGCCGTGAACTCTGGTGGTGGTGGCGCGGAGTTCAAGGGAATGACGAATAGCGGCGCCTGACGGCGCGCGGCTTCTTCAGCCTGCTTCTTCGCCGCGGCATCGGCCTCAGCCTCTGCCAGCTTCTTCAACGCGGTGGCCTCTGCCTTGTCCGCCTCCGCCTTCTCCAGGCGGGCGGCTTCCTGCTCCTCGCGCGCCTCCCGCGCGTTTCGTTCCCGCGCCTCCCGGAGGTCGGCCGTAGGGTCGATTCGCCGCGTGGTGGTAGAGGTCTCTGCCGACCCGATAACGGAGGCGGCGGCTGACTTCTCTAGAGAGAGCGGGGCCCTAAGTCAAGAAAAATAAAGCAAGGAAGCTCAGATGGAACCAACAAGAAGGAAAGGCACAAGGAACAGATACTTACGCCGACAGCATAGGAGGCGCCTTCGGAAGCTTCTGGAACTTGGCCGCCTTCGCGGCGGCCTCCTTCTGCCTGGTCGCGGCGGTAGGGTTCTTTGTCTTCTTCGGGGCGCTGCCGAACAAGACGGCGCCTTGTTTACACTTGCGCGTGCCGCCTAGAACCACCGGCTCAGCGGAGGGGCCCTCATCCGCCTTGCCGACGTCTCGTCCTCTTCTTCATCATCATCGGGCCAGGTCTCGAGGCTGATACGTCTCCAACGTATCTATAATTTTTTACTGCTTCATGCTATATTATATTCTGTTTTGGATGATTAATGGGCTTTATTATACACTTTTATATTATTTTTGGGACTAACCTATTAACCGGAGGCCCAACCCAGAATTGCTGTTTTTTTGCCTATTTCAGAGTTTCGCAGAAAAAGAATATCAAACGGAGTCCAAACGGAATGAAACCTTCGGGAACGTGATTTTTGGAACGAACGTGATCCAGAGGACTTGGACCCTACGTCAAGAAAGAAACCAGGAGGGCACGAGGTAGGGGGCGTGCCTACCCCCTAGGCGCGCCCTCCACCCTCGTGGGGCCCATGTTGCTCCACCGACGTACTTCTTCCTCCTATATATACCTACGTACCCCCAAACCAACAGAGGCATCCACGAAAACCTAATTCCACCGCCGCAACCTTCTGTAGCCGTGAGATCCCATCTTGGGGCCTTTTCCGGCATCCTGCCGGAGGGGGCATTGATCACGAAGGGCTTCTACATCAACACCATAGCCTCTCCAAGCACGGTGGTGGATTTGTTTTATAGAAACTATTTTTCTCTCATGCTTCACTTAGATTATTTTGAGAGTCCTACAAAACAGCGTGGTAATTTGCTTTAATTATGATAGGCATTCAAGATTAGTAAAAAAATTCTTAGGAGAGTGTTGAATACTATGAGAAGTTAGATGCTTGATAATTGTTTTGAGATATGAAGATGGTGATATTAGAGTCATGCTAGTTGAGTAGTTGTGGATTTGAGAGATACTTGTGTTAAAGTTTGTGATTCCCGTAGCATGCACGTATGGTGAACCGTTATGTGATGAAGTCGGAGCATGATTTATTTATTGATTGTCTTCCTTATGAGTGGCGGTCGGGGACGAGTGATGGTCTTTTCCTACCTATCTATCCCCCTAGGAGCATGCGCGTAATACTTTGCTTTGATAACTTGTAGATCTTTGCAATAAATATATGAGTTCTTTCTGACTAAAGTTGAGTCCATGGATTATACGCACTCTCTTCCTTCCACCATTGCTAGCCTCTCTAACACCGCGCACTTTTCGCCGGTATCATACACCCACCATATACCTTCCTCAAAACAGCCACCATACCTACCTATTATGGCATTTCCATAGCCATTCCGAGATATATTGCCATGCAACTTTCCACCGTTCCGTTTACTATGACACGCTCCATCATTGTCATATTGCTTTGCATGATCATGTAGTTGACATCGTATTTGTGGCAAAGCCACCATTCATAACTCTTTCATACATGTCACTCTTGATTCATTGCATATCCCGGTACACCGCCGGAGGCATACACATAGAGTCATATTTTGTTCTAAGTATTGAGTTGTAACTGTTGAGTTGTAAGTAAATAAAAGTGTGATGATCATCATTTTTAGAGCATTGTCCCAAGTGAGGAAAGGATGATGGAGACTATGATTCCCCCACAAGTCGGGATGAGACTCCGGACTAAAAAGAAAAGAGGCCATAAAAAAAAGAGAAAAGGCCCAAATAAAAAAAGAGAAAAAATGAGAGAAAAAGAGAGAAGGGACAATGTTACTATCCTTTTACCACACTTGTGCTTCAAAGTAGCACCATGATCTCATGATAGAGAGTCTCCTATGATATCACTTTCATATACTAGTGGGAATTTTACATTATAGAACTTGGCTTGTATATTCCAATGATGGGCTTCCTCAAAATGCCCTAGGTCTTCGTGAGCAAGCGAGTTGGATGCACACCCACTTATTTTCTTTTGTTGAGCTTTCATATACTTATAGCTCTAGTGCATCCGTTGCTTGGCAATCCCTACTCACTCACATTGATATCTATTAATGGGCATCTCCATAGCCCGTTGATACGCCTAGTTGATGTGAGACTATCTTCTCCCTTTTTGTCTTCTCCACAACCACCATTCTATTCCACATATAGTGCTATGTCCATGGCTCACGCTCATGTATTGCGTGAAGATTGAAAAAGTTTGAGAACACCAAAAGTATGAAACAATTGCTTGGCTTGTCATCGGGGTTGTGCATGATTTAAATACTTTGTGTGGTGAAGATAGAGCATAGCCTGACTATATGATTTTATAGGGATAAGTTTCTTTGGCCATGTTATTTTGAGAAGACATAATTTCGTAGTTAGTATGCTTGAAGTATTATTATTTTTATATCAATATTGAACTTTTGTCTTGAATCTTTCGGATCTGAACATTCATACCACAATTAAGAGAATTACATTGAAATTATGCAAAGTAGCTTTCCGCATCAAAAATTCTGTTTTTATCAGTACCTACTCGAGGACGAGCAGGAATTAAGCTTGGGGATGCTTGATACGTCTCCAACGTATCTATTTCAGAGTTTCACAGAAAAAGAATGTCAAACGGAGTCCAAACGGAATGAAACCTTCGGGAACGTCATTTTTGGAACGAACGTGATCCAGATGACTTGCACCCTACGTAAAGAAAGCAACCAGGAGGGCACGAGGTAGGGGGGCGCGCCTACCCCCCAGGCGCGCCCTCCAACCTCGTGGGGCCCACGTTGCTCCACCGATGTACTTCTTCCTCCTATATATACCTACGTACCCCCAAACCAACAGAGGCATCCACGAAAACCTAATTCCACCGCTACAACCTTCTGTACCCGTGAAATCCCATCTTGGGGCCTTTTCCGGCGTCCTGCCGGAGGGGGCATTGATCACAGAGGGCTTCTACAACAACACCATAGCCTCTCCGATGATGTGTGAGTAGTTTACCTCAGACATTTGGGTCCATAGTTATTAGCTAGATGGCTTCTTCTCTCTTTTTGGATCTCAATACAATGTTCTCCCCCTCTCTCGTGGAGATCTATTCGATGTAATCTTCTTTTGCGGTGTGTTTGTTAAGACCGATGAATTGTGGGTTTATGATCAAGATTATCTATGAACAATATTTGAATCTCCTCTGAATTCTTTTATGTATGATTGGTTATCTTTGCAAGTCTCTTCGAATTATCAATTTGGTTTGGCCTACTAGATTGATCTTTCTTGCAATGGGAGAAGTGCTTAGCTTTGGGTTCAATCTTGCGGTGTCCTTTCCCAATGACAGTAGGGGCAGCAAGGCACGTATTGTATTGTTGCCATCGAGGATAACAAGGTGGGGTTTATATCATATTACATGAGTTTATCCCTCTACATCATGTCATCTTGCTTAAAGCGTTACTCTGTTCTTTTGAACTTAATACACTAGATGCATGCTGGATAGCGGTCGATGTGTGGAGTAATAGTAGTAGATGCAGGCAGGAGTCGGTCTACTTGTCTCGGACGTGATGCCTATATACATGATCATACCTAGATATTCTCATAATTATGCTCAATTCTATCAATTGCTCAACAGTAATTTGTTCACCCACCGTAATACTTCTACTCTTGAGAGAAGCCACTAGTGAAACCTATGGCCCCCGGGTCTATTTTCCATTATATAAATCTCCCGTCAACGAACTATTTCTGGCGCCGTTTATTTTGCTTTCTTTACTTTTAGTCTTTAGCATAAAAATACCAAAAATATTATCTTATCATATCTATCAGATCTCACTTTCGTAAGTGACCGTGAAGGGATTGAAAACCCCTTTATTGCGTTGGTTGCAAGGTTTAAATTTGTTTGTGTAGGTGCGAGGGACTTTGGCGTGGCCTCCTACTGGATTGATACCTTGGTTCTCAAAAGCTGAGGGAAATACTTTCGCTAATTTACTGCATCACCCTTTCCTCTTCAAGGGAAAACCAACACAGTGCTCAAGAGGTAGCAAAAAGGATTTCTGGCGCCGTTGCCGGGGAATCTACGCAAAAGTCAACATACCAAGTACCCATCACAAACTCTTATCTCCCGCATTACATTATTTGCCATTTGCATCTCGTTTTCCTCTCCCCCACTTCACCCTTGCCATTTTATTCGCCCTCTCTTTTTGTTTGCCTCTTTTTCGCTCACTTCTTGTTTGCTCGTGTGTTGGATTGCTTGTTTGTCACGATGGCTCAAGATAATACTAAATTGTGTGACTTTACCAATACCAACAACAATGATTTTCTTAGCACTCTGATTGCTCCCCTTACCGATACTAAATCTTGTGAAATTAATGCTGCTTTGTTGAATCTTGTCATGAAAGATCAATTCGCTGGCCTTCCTAGTGAAGATGCCGCTACCCATCTAAATAGCTTCGTTGATTTGTGTGATATGCAAAAGAAGAAAGATGTGGACAATGATATTGTTAAATTGAAGCTATTTCCTTTTTCGCTTAGAGATCGTGCTAAAGTTTGGTTTTCGTATTTGCCTAAAAATAGTATTGATTCATGGAATAAGTGCAAAGATGCTTTTATCTCTAAGTATTTTCCTCCCGCTAAGATCATCTCTCTTAGAAACGATATTATGAATTTTAAGCAACTTGATCATGAACATGTTGCACAAGCTTGGGAGAGGATGAGATTAATGATACGTAATTGCCCTACACATGGTTTGAATTTATGGATGATTATACAAAAATTTTATGCCGGATTGAATTTTGCTTCTAGGAATCTTTTAGATTCGGCCGCGGGAGGCACTTTTATGGAAATCACTTTAGGAGAAGCTACTAAACTCCTAGATAATATTATGGTTAATTATTCTCAATGGCACACTGAAAGATCTACTAATAAGAAAGTGCATGCGATAGAAGAAATTAATATTTTGAGTGGAAAGATGAATGAACTTATGAAATTATTTGCTAATAAAAGTGTTTCTTCTGATCCTAATGATATGCCTTTGTCTAATTTGATTGAAAATATAATGAATCTATGGATGTGAATTTTGTTGGTAGGAATAATTTTGATAACAACACATATAGAGGAAACTTTAATCCTAGGCCGTATCCTAGTAATTCCTCTAATAATTATGGTAATTCCTACAACAATTCTTATGGAAATTTTAATAAGATGCCTTCTGAATTTGAGACTAGTGTTAAAAATTTATGAATTCGCAAAAGAATTTCAATGCTTTGCTTGAAGAAAAGTTGCTAAGATTGATGAATTGGCTAGGAACGTTGATAGAATTTCTCTTGAAGTTGATTCTTTGAAACTTAGATCTATTCCACCTAAGCTTGGTGTAGAAGAACGCTCCCCACAACTTGATGGTGGGGAGGATGCCGAGGTAGCCCTCACACATCATGACGAAGGCGGAGAGCAATGTCACGGTGTTGGGCGTCAGATGGTGCGGTTGGAGATGATAGAAGTCGAGGAAGGAGCATAGGAACCCGCTCGCTGGTAGGCCGAAGCCGCGAAGGAAGTGCGAGCGGAAGATAACCCGTCCGCCTCCTTGTGGCAGCGGCGAGATCTCCTTCGCCGGCGGCACGCGCACCTTGACGAAGCCCGCGCCGGGCAGCCGCCGTGTGGCGCGGAGGAAGGTGAGGTGGTCGTCGATTACGACCGAGCTGTCCCAATCCCCTCCCCGCTCGCACGCCATGGAAACCGAGCTCGACGGAGAAGTGGCGCGGCGGCGGGGGCAATGGACGCGGCGGGGCAAGAAGCTCCGGGATGGAGAGGGTCGACGGCGATGAGCTGCCGCAGCGCCTCGGCGGAGAAAGGAGGTGCGGCAGCAGCAAGAAGAAGAGGAGGACGAAAATGGCAGAGGGAGAGGAGGGCGCGCGTGCTCCGCCGCTCCCCCTCCCCCCCTACTTATAGCCCCTGGGCTGCGAAGCCGAGGGGGCGGGACGTGTGATCTTGAATTAACTACGCCCACGCCCCCACGACCCCGCGATTATTGCGCGAGTTACTGCACGCAGTAACTCCGCACGGAATCGCAACCGTCTGCCTCGGCCGCAGCGGATCTGCTCGCGCGCCGAGGCCCGGTAGTGGCAGGCCCTGTCTGCTGTCGCGTCCCATCGCGCGCGTGGGCTGGCAGGATGACGCGGCTGGCTGGCGCCGCATGGCGTGCTTACCGCGGGCGGCGGGCCTAGAGGCTTAGCAAGCACGCCACCAGGTTCCCGCCTTGATGTTTCGAAATTATCAGACGAGCCCGCCTGGTCATGGCCGGCTCCCAGCTGGCGGCATGCTAGGAGTCGGACAAAGCATTCAGCAAGAGCGCTCGGAGAAGGAAACTGCTGAGGCTTCTCGACTTGTCAGCCGCGACACCTCACCAGCTTCGGGGACTACTGTCGGAGTAATGGGCCATGGGTAGCCTAACCCGAGTCCGTGAGCATTTCAAGACATTGGGCAGGCTGCGCGCCTCAAGCATCCAGAGTGAAGCGCCGCCTTCTGGTGGCCGGCTGGCTCAAGCGGCCGGCTGCCAGAAGACGGCTAAGCACCAGAAGACGACACCAAGACTGGCCGACTCCTAGTAGGCGGCCTCCAGAGAGACCGGCTCCTAGCAGGCGGCCCACAATGCCCTCAAAGTCTGCGCCCCCATTAAGAAGATAAGACGGGATGTGGCTAAAGTATAGCCCATTACCCCCATATCTAGGGCACGGCGTGGCCACAGTGCCCCGTACAGGCGGAGATCTCCGCACGGCGCGGCACTGTTGCCACTCCATCCCTGACGTCACCCCTGACAGGCGGAGCCCTGCTCCCACGACGGCCTGTCGGTACGACCTGCAGGCGGCGGGCCCTACCGGGCAGCGAAAGACTGGAGGGCGGCAGAGCTCGACCAGTCGGACCCAAGGGAGGCCGGTTTCTAGCAGACGGCCCGCTCCTCCCTCGGTGCCCGTGCGCCATTAACCAGATGAGACACGGAGTGGCTACAGTGATCTCCCACCAGACGGCGGGACTGTAGCCACGCCCCCCGACCAAGCAGGCGTCATTAGCCTTATGGCTACAGTAACAAGCCGCCGAGTAGACCCGCAAGCAGTGGGGGCGGCCCGTCGGCTCCGCACCAGACCAGTCGGTGGGGCCCACCAGGCGGCGGGCCCCAGCGGCCGGCAAAGAAGCCGGCGACCAGAGACACTGACGGCCGGGGCCAACACCCGGCCAGATTACCATTGTACCATTGGGGGGTAGGCCTATATAAACCCCCCAGGGCACCCATGCAAAGGGTTCCCAACCAGTTAGACCTAGACTCATACATAGAGAGAGGAGAGAGCTAGCCCTTCTTTCTCCTACCTCTGGCATACAGCTCAAGGAGCACCATTGTACTCACTAGTGCCTTAGTGATCATGCGGAGACCCCGGAGAGCAGGACTAGGGGTGTTATCTCCTAGGAGAGCCCCGAACCTGGGTAAAGTACGCCGGCGTTCGTGTCTACGCCTCATCCCGCTTCCGGGCACCGGCGACATTCTACTCGCTCCCACCATGATAAGCCATCCTTTGGCATAAGTCGCACCCAACCCCCGACACTTTTCCTCTTGTTTTGGACTCTAATTTGCATGATTTGAATGAAACTAACCCCGGACTGACGCTGTTTTCAGCAGAACTACCATGGTGTTGTTTTTGTGCAGAAATAATAGTTCTCGGAATGGAATGAAACTTTGCGAGGAATATTTATATGATATATAAGAATTTCTGGAGCCAAGACCTACCGAAGAGGGGCCCCTGGGTGGGCACAACCCACCAAGGCACGCCCCCCTCTCCTGGCTCACCCAGGTGGGTTGTCCCCACCTGGTGGCCCCGCAGACCCTGAAACCGACGCTATAAAATCCTATTTTTTTCCAGAAAAAAGGAGGGAGAAAGAATTATCGCGTTCCACGAGACGGAGCCGCGGCCACCTCCTGTTCTTCATCGGGAGGCCAGATCTGGAGTCCGTTTTGGGCTCCGGAGAGGGGGATCTTCCTTGTTCGTCATCACCAACCCATCTCCATCACCAATTCCATGATGCTCCCCACCGGGATTGAGTAATTCCTTCATAGGCTCGCTGGTCGGTGAGGAGTTGGATGAGATTCATCATGTAATCGAGTTAGTTTTGTTAGGGCATGATCCCTAGTATCCACTATGTTCTTAGATTGATGTTGCTATGACTTTGCTATGCTTAATCCTTGTCACTTTGGGCCTAGGTGCCATGAACTCAGATCTGAACCGTTTATGTTATCATCATTATATTCATGTTCTAGATCTGATCTTGCAAGTTATAGTCACCTACTACGTGTTATGATCCGGCAACCCCGGAGTGACAACAACCGGCCCCACTCCCGGTGATGACCGCAGTGTGAGGAGTTCATGTATTCACTATGTGTTAATGTTTTGTTCCGGTTCTCTATTAAAAGGAGGCCTTAATATCCCTTAGTTTCCATTATGGACCCCGCTGCCACGGGAGGGTAGGACAAAAGATGTCATGCAAGTTCTTTCCATAAGCACGTATGACTATTTACGGAATACATGCCTACATTATATCGATGAACTGGAGCTACTGCTGTATCGCCCTAGGTTATAACTGTCACATGATGAATATCATCCAACAAGTCACCGATTCAATGCCTACGAATTTATCTTATATTGTTTCTGCTAAGTTACTACTGCTATCATCACTATTACACTTGCTACAAAATTACTGTTATCACTGTTACCGTTACTATTGCTGCTGCTACTACTATCAAAACTATCATATTACTTTGCTACTGATTACTTGCTGCAGATAATTAATCTCCAGGTGTGGTTGAATTGACAACTCAGCTGCTAATATCTTCAAATATTCTTTGGCTCCCCTCTTGTCGAATCTATAAATTTGTGTTTAACATTGACCTTACCATCACCATCAGATTTATTTTTAGGTTTCCACGTACCGTTCCTCTTCTCCTTATTTTCAAACTTCCAACACTCATCGATGAGGTGACCCTCTTTCTTACAGTACCTGCAGAATTTGTCCTTCCCAGATCCTCTGGACTTCGAACGACCTCTGCCATTCTTGCGTTTATCTCTGTTGTTGTTGTTGTAGTACTTTTTCTGCTCAGGCCTGCCTCATACCTGCAAAGCTTCTCCTTTGGAGGACGATTCCTCAGATTGCAACATCTCTTTCATCTTTCCTTCTGTTGAAGGGCCTTATATACTTCAGCAACAGTTAGTTCATCACGGCTATATAATATGGTATCTCGAAAGTTTGAAAAAGAACTAGGCAGAGAGCATAAAAGCAGAAGACCTAAATCTTCATCATCATACTTTACGTCCATAGACTGTAAGTCAGAAATGTTCTCCTTGAAGACCGACAAGTGGTTTAGCACCGAACCACCTTCTTGCAACTTGTGCGTGAACAACTTCATCTTCATGTGCATCTTACTGGTTAGATCCTTGGACATGCATATCGACTCCAGTTTCAGCCAGAGAGCTGCTGCAGATTTCTCCTCCAGCACTTCTTGCAAAATATTGTTAGATAGATGAAGATGAATCATAGACAAAGCCTTACAATCTCCGCACTTCTCATCCGCGATCCACTCCTTTTGTTCTTTTCCACCGAAGCCATCTAGCGCCTCGTCCAGATCGGGATGCGCCAGGATAGCACGCATCTTCACCTGCCACAAGGAAAACCTCGTGTCGTAGTCCAGCAGTGGAAGATCGCACTTCACCGATGCCATGTCGTCGAAACCCTAAACAAAAAACAAGGCTCTGATGCCACTTGTTAGAGATACGACAGGCAAATCAACTCGATGAAGAACGAAGAACAAGCAAGGGACACGAGATTTTAACGTGGAAAACCCCTCCAACACGAAGGGGGGAAAACCACGGGCGCCAGCCAGCCAAGCTTCACTATATCGGGGGAGGTTACAAACGTCGGGGGTTTACAACTGATCAACTTATCCCGTGCGACGGCTTACAAGAGGTATATATAACACAGGTGACCTAGGTATATATAACGCCGGGGATTTACAACTAATCAACTTATCCCGTGCTCCGCTTCGGCCCAAGCCTACCGGCGACGGGCCTCGCTCCGCTCGCTCGTTAGAAGTTAGCCTCCCTCTTTATACTTGAATTTGGAGCATAACATAACAACATTCATGCTTCAGTTTATTTTTGACAGAAACTTGACGTGTGTCACTGGAAACTGCCGTCCTTACATGATTAAAACTGCCATCGAAAAATATTAGTGCGGGAGTGCCACACACCCAAAAATGGTATATTAGTTACGAAAAGGAAGTCTCCTTCCCTAATCCCACTAATCCCCCCTAATTTCAGGGTGGGGCGGGTGCATTCCAATCAAACAAGCCCACATGACGTAACTTTCATAGCAAATTTTGCGTAGGCATCTAACCTGTGACACTTATCAGTAATATTATTCATTATGAAGATAGTATTATACACCAGTATCGTGTATGCATGATCCTAACTTATTTATAAGGCCAACTCCAGCGCGCGACCCCATCTTGTCCGGGTGCATCCGTTTGGGGCAAAAGGGACAAACCAGATGGCCCAGCGCGCGGGCGCAAACGGACTTTTGTCCATTTTCTGTCCGCTTTCGACCCATCCCCGGCCCAAGTTTGGGCGGCTTTTGGGGTGAAACGGACAGCGCGCGGACGGGCGGGATGCGCGCGCTTGTCCTCCCCTGGCCCGCCCGTCGGTGGCACAAAGCAAAACCCCCGCGCCCCATTGGCGCCATCCCCCCCACGTCCTGCCCACCACCCTCCCAAGTCCATGGCCGACGCCCCGCCGAATTCTGGCGGCCTGGCCGTCGACCCGCCCAGAAAGGTGAAGAAGGCGGCCAAGGGTCCAAGGAAGCCGCGGTCGGAATGCATGCCGGAGGAGGTCGCCAAGATGGACGCGGAAACGGCGAAGAGGAGGAACCGGAGGGCGACCGTCAAGGGCAAGACCGCCGCGGCCAAGTTCGCCGCCAAGCACGATGCGATGGAGGCCGAGGTCGAGGAGAAAGAGGCCATCGTCAACAAAGCGCACGCCCTCCTCATGCTTGGCATTTGCCGTCCGGCGGGTTTCTCTGCAGCGGCCGTCGGCCCGACGAGCACAGGCCCGTCGGTCGCCAGGCCTCCGCACTGCCAGTTGCTGACGTCGCGGACCACGCCTATGTCGCCCGGCTTTCCCCCGCCAAGGCACGATGGCCAGACCCGTTTTTTGGGGTAGCCAGACATTGGCGTGATCGCGCCGTCCACCCCGCGCCCGTTGGCCGTCATCGACCTCAACGTCATGCCGGGGTCCAGCAACGGTGGCCGGCCGTCCGTCGAGATGCAAAGAAAGCAAGCACGGCCACCATTTACGGGCACCATGCCGTCCCCCGCATCCTATTCGACGGAATGCCAACACCAATGCCAACGGTCGATGACCCCTTCTACAACCAGTTCATGGAGGATGTGATCTACGAGGGTAGGCATGGCGGTGCCTACGATCCTGACGAGACCCAAAGTCAGGATGGCCGCGCCCAGTACGTTGCCGATGAAGAGGCCCACGACCATGGTGACTCGTGGCATGAAGACGATGACATCTATTGCGAAGGTGATGGTGATGAAGAAGAAGGCAATGATATTGATATTGGGGGCGAGCCATTGTTCATCGATGAGCTCACCCAAAGAGTGGAAGCACAAAAGAGGAGGAAGAGCATTCGCATGGGTTCATATTCACAAGACGAGGACAAGTTGATTTTCCAATGTTGGATGGAGATTAGCCAAGATCCGAGGACCGGCGCGCAACAAAAAGGGCCTTGTTTTTTGGACAAGAGTCCACAAAACATTCCATGAAAGAAAGATGTTTGAGCCCTACCAAATTACGAGCGACCGTGGCATCACCTCGATTCAAAAGAGGTGGTTGTTCATCCAACAAGAGTGCAACAAGTATTGTGCCGCACTTGGGAGCGTTGAAGCACGGCCCGTGAGTGGTCTCGGCATTGGGGACATGGTATGCTCTCCTCATGTTAGTTCTTTCGTTGCTACGGCCATGAGACTTTGGCCTTGTATATGTTTGCATTTCAATTGTTGTTGATCATGTGGTGTAGGCATTTCAATCTTTGGAGCATTCAAGGCTCGGCGCAATGACAAGCCATTCACTCTTACGCATTGTTGGACGACCATCAACAATTGCCCTAAGTTCAAGGATCAATACCGTGAACTTCAAAGGAAGAGAGGCAAGAAGATGGCCGCGTTGGCCTGAGGTGGAGATGGTGAGGCGTTGAAGAGGCCGAGGGGCAAGACCAACTCCAAGGTGGACGACATACGTGATGCCTCATCCATGGCCTTGCATGAGACTTTGCATGGCATGATGTCTCAAAAGGATGTGAGGGACGAGAAGAAGTGACAAAACAAGGACGAGCAAATGAAGCAATACCTAGAGCTTCACAGGAAGAAGCTTGAGATGGAGGAGGCGGCCAAGAAGAGGAAGATCGACATGGAGGGGGCGTCCTGGCAAAGGCAGCTCGACATCGAGGCCGCTAATGTCACGGCCAGGCAGAGGCAGCTCGACATCGAGGCCACCAATGCCGCAACCAAAGCAAAGGAGGTGGCCCTTGCGATCATGAGCATGGACTTGACCAACATGAGCGAGAAGACGAGGAGCTGGTTCGAGGCCAGGCAGAAGGAGATGTTCGACGCCGACGGCCTGAACAAGGTCGTCTGATTGGCCGTGGTCGTTCTTTTTTGGAGGCTGGCATGGGTGCCGGCCGCTGGGCCACTGGTTGTGTGCCGGCGAGAAACACATTCATTTTGGAGGCTGGCTGTGTTGCCGGCGAACAAAACTATTCATTTTGGAGGCTGGCTGTGTTGCCGGCAAGGACGTGTAGGTCGCTGGCTCTGTTGCGGGCGTGAACTAGGGCCGCTGGCCTGAACTAGGGCGTGGTATTTGGAAAGTTGGTGTTTGAAAATGGATACGGATATGATGGGGCCAAAGGATGCGTCCGCGCGTTGGACGCGCAGCCACCACATCCCAGAACATGCCCAGACACGACTCCATTGCCCTACCCAAACGACCAAAATCCGGGCAAAACAGACGTCCGTTTGGGATCGTGCGCTGGAGTTGGCCTAATGCTTTTCACTGCAGCATAAAGAAACACAGAGACACTGTCGACACCGGTTCGACGAATCAATAAAGTGTAACAGTAGAAAGCGCTTTGGACCTGCTGACCCTGCCGGTTGGTGGGGAGACAGGGGGCTCTGCATATGCATAGTATTAGTACGGCCACACTGAAGCTACGTGTTTGTACGTATTCACGAGGTGTTTTCGCCCGCCTGGTAGCAGCACGTTCACGTCAGGAATCAGGAGTACCTTGCCTTCACGGGGTGCCTTGCAGCTGCACGATATATGGACCAGCTTGGTGTCACCTGGCCATTCGTCTGGTATCACATGTGATGTGATTTTAAGCTGCCATCTGCTCGGCGTGGATTGATAGCCGTATTTGACATCTCGTTGTCCACGCAGTCGAGAGTGCCATGCTCCGGCCAGCGACCTGTGTCTCTGTGGCTGCGCCCTCGCTCCCTACCATCTCCCGCCTCCGCTGCGGCACGGCTCCGCCTCTCAGGGGCAGAAGGTCGAGCACCACCGTGCGCGCGTGCATGCCGCTGGTGCAGCAGGAGGTAACGCTGCCGTCGACGCTGGCGCACCGGGAGGTAGCGCAAGCGCTGGCAGCCGAGGCGGCGGCAGCCGTGCCGCTGCTGCCCTCGGCCGTGCCCGCCGACGTAGCCGACTTCCGGAACAGCGCTGGGACCGCCGTCGGCACGCTGGACTTGCGCCGAGGCGCGCCTGCCTCGTCGGTACTTTCTCTCTCCATTACATCCCTGTTCCTACTGCAATATCCCTCCGTTCCTCATGGACAAAACTCATCACGCCTGAACTGAAGTTACCTGGAATTAGTAGCTCGCTGAAGAACAACACATCTTACTCCCTCTGTTTCTAAATATAAGTCTTTTAAGAGATCTTAATATGGACTACATATGAATGTATATAGACATACTTTAGAGTACAGGTTTATTCATTTTGCTTTATATTGAAATCTCTAAAAAAACTTATATGTAGGAACAAAGGAAGAATAGAGTTATCAAGGTGGCCTGGCACACTTATACAAAGGGAAAGTGGTAGATGAGACTCATGTAGGTACACTCATCGCCACTGTCCAATTCCAATCTACTTCAGTCTTTAGAATGTTTCGAAAAGACTTTGGTCTTTAGATAGATCAAGAGCTCTGAACATATTTTGTTACACAGACCAAACACTACATTTGGATTTTCTCTCTGTCTTTTCCTCTCTTGTGTCTCATATTCTCATACTGCTTCTTTGTCTTCAATTTACTATGCAACTTTCTTTCTCACTCTCACGTGTGTAGTTGTTGTCTACTACTACCTCAGATCTCTCCCCTCCAGATCCCATCCGCCTCCCCTCCCCTCTGCCTCCCCTCCCGCCGCCGCCGGATCTCGACTGGGAAAAGCCCGTGCGGGCGGATGATGGCGGCGGCGGGGCGTCCCTCTGTCGTGGCTTGGAGGCGTGGCTGTGACGGTGGATCTTGAGCGGGCGCCACGAGACGACGTGTGTGTGGCCATGGCACCGGTCACGCAACGATGTGACCTCCTCTATCTTTGGCTGTTTTCATCATCGGTCCAAAGGGATCTGGTAGGGTGTTGCCTCGCAGTGGCTTCCCAACGGCGGATCAAGTGGAGGAGGAGATGGTGGCCTAGCTGCTGAAGTGGGTGAGGATGCCACCATCGTCGGCGTCGCCCATGGGTGTCGTTTTCCTCGTTGGAGGCGATGGTGATGGCGTCCCTCACTCCATTGTTTCCAGGGGAAACCTCATATCTGGAGGAGCCTACCATTGACGACGGCGGCCGTGGGCATCGTACCCCTCGTTGGAGGCGTTGAGGGACCTCCTAGACCAGATTATGGCGACGTCTTAGTCGTCACCCGCTTGGGGGCATCATCTGTGGAGACATTCATCGGCTGGACGGACGTGTGGATGGCTTGGTGGTTGGGCGTTGGTAGGTGGTGGAGCGGTGCTTCATCCTACACCTTGATGGTGGTGGATCTTGGCGGCATGGCGCAGTGGAGACTCGGCGTCCGATGGGTGGCGATGGACTCATGCAGGAGGACGACGATGTCTTGCGTTGTGGTGGCGTCGATGGTAGAGAGGCCTGGAAGGTCGATGCGTCAGTATCTAATCTGAGGATGGATCGATGGATGAAGGAGGTGATGGCCCTTGCAGCGTGCGCATGTGGTTCCCACTGAAAGTGCGCCGAACCGGTGTGTAACCTAGTCTAGGTATTGTAGCTTGGATGGGGCATCCGGCATTAGATGTTAGGTGTTGGTGCGATATCTGTTTGGTATTAGGATCGGACATTCGGCACCCCTTCATCACCGGGATAGGAGTAACGACAGGTGTTGCCAAGATAGTGGCTTCAGGCTACTGATGTATTATCTTGTAAGGGCTTTATAAATAATTAATAAAATGGCTGCATACATCGCGCAGATGCAGAGGTCGAGGGTACATCCTACATTTAAAAAAAACTACTACCTCGGTACTAAAATATAAGATATTTTTTTAATTTAAATTAAACTGCAAAAACATCTTATATTTTGGTATGGTGTGGCCAGCCCAAAATTAGCAACCAATAGCACGACTGCACAACACATGTCTGCAATTAAGTTTACACCACAACTCCCATGGGTCTATTAAAAAAAACTTCCGTGGATCCCAAAAATTCAGCACATGGATGGACAGTACGGATAGCGAGTGTGCCTACATAGGAGCAAAGAAAACCACTATATTTCCCCCATTTTGACAACCATACAAACAAAGATCTATAATCCAAGTTATGACAAAAATTTGTACGCTTTAAATGTTATAATTTCTTGTCTACAGATTGATTTCATGCTGCACTCGTCACTTCACTGCAAAGTCCCAAATGGCGCAATCGACATTACGTCGGTTCTTATTTTCCTAAATGCCTTGACGGATGCACCACATTTCCTCATGGAGTTCATACAAGGCAGCCCAACTTCAATGGTTGTGATTCTTGATCTGCTCCCACGGAAAGACCTCGCTCTCCACCCGGAGTACCTCCACAAGTACTATGAACATACTTGCTTGGACAAGCAACGTGAGAAGATCGAAGAATTGCCACAAACCCGTCCATACCGGTCGCCGTCGCTCTTTGTGCGCAGTGCATGTTCTCCAACAGCGGTGTCGGTCACCATCGACTGCGGGCAAGGAGGGGAGGGTACCTTGGAAGAGATAGTGTGTGGTCATCTGGCATCAGCTGTGAAGGAGGTTCTTCAAATCTGGCTTCATAGTTGCGCTCGTGACACCTCCGAAATGGAAGAGGCCGAAAGGGAGATCATGATCAAGAGGGACCAAGCTGTAAGATTGAAATCAATCGAGGTCGACCTAACTGCAAATTTGCCTAGGATGTTTGGTCCTGATGTGTCTGGCCACATCATTGCTGAAATCCGTAAGGCCTTTGGGGTACAACTACAAGAGGCCTAGGATTCAGAAGCAGAAATGTAATCATTTTGCATCCAATGATAACCTGTTGTAAAATCTATGGGTTGTAAGCAGTGTATGGCATCATTTTGTGATGCAGAAAGCGACTTCCTACTAAGTAGCGATGCGAATAAGATAATATTTTTGTTCACAAATAATTATGCCTGGTAGTTTTATTCTTTCCTTGAAAAGGAGAGTACACCCACGGGCCACGCCCTCTACTTCATCCAATGCATACAACAAGTTCTGCTGAAGTATATTCTGCCTAGTTGCTTCATCCTGACCTGAAGGTCTTTTTTTTCTAGGTAATCAGCTTCTTAATTTTTTCTAGGAAATCAGCTTCTTAATTTGCAGTTAAGTAGTCTCTGTCCGTGTTGCGTATATGCCAAGAAAGTATGTCGTGAACACTACATATTTCTGCTGAAGAAACTACATAATAGTTTTACTGACTGAGGAGGAAATTACTTGGCTTCAATATTGGTAATGGTAGGGAGAGAAAGAATATGATATTCTCTCACTGTACAAGTAGTATGCACATGCAGATCTCACTGTCTCTCCACCGTCTCCAGCCGTAGGGTTATCTGGTCGAAATGGCTTCTACTGTAGAATAATTGTTAACGTCGAACTGGTACTCACACTGCTACTGGCGTCCACCAATACCCCCCTGTTTTGTAGTGCTAGATTTCCGTGGACACCGTTCATATAAACAACACGCACATATTGGTTCACATCTGAAATCAACATCACATACCCACCACATAGCAAAGCATGATATTTTTTTCCCATGCTCCTGTAGGGTTAGACCAGAAGTATGATTAAAAAGAAAGCTAATGGTAGAGGTACTCGTTCAGGATCCCATCCTCTATATGGTGAATGTTCACGATTAAAATCTTATTAAAATGTTGACGAATTTTCTTAAAAAATTCACCAATTCGGAAAATATTAATGATTTAAAAAATGTTCATAAATTTTAGAAAATGCTCCCAAAAATGAAAGTAAAAGAAAGCAAAAAAAAGGGAAAATGAAAAGAAAAGGGAAAAAAGAAAAAGGAAAACAAAAGAAAAGGTAAAACAAAGAAATAATGGAAGAAAAAACAAAGGAAAAGGGGGGGGGGATGCTTAGAGCCTTCCGAAAACCGGAGGGGAAGAAACCCAAAATGGGCCAGCCCAAACAGAGGATCAAGCGCTCCAGAGGGTACGCGCTAGGTCACTAATGCGCGACCTACGCACCAAATAGGAGAAGCCGGGTAAACCCAAGTTAGGTCTTATGTGCTCACATGTTAAAATTGTTTTGAGAACTATGGCTTTATTTCTCTCCAGAAGAAAAAAATAGAAAAGGAGAAAAAAAAGGAGAATTTGAGTTGGGTCCCCCTGATCAGGTTATATTACATGAACTACATCCGTAAATATATGCGCATGCATGTAACGACTCTTGAGTTAATCTGATGATGCAGCATCGGCCCAGACCAACTATGAAAGAATGCATATCTAAGTGCTTACTGACAAAATGAACTCATCTACTCCCTCCGTTTCAGAATATATGGTGTATTGATTTTCATGCAAGTCAACCGTTTGAATGTTTGACCAAGATTATAGAATAAAATAACAACATCTACAATACCTAATAGATAAAATATGAAAATACTTCTCATGATGGATAAAATGATATAAATTTCATATTGTGGATATTGATATACTTTTCTAAAAACTTGGTCAAACATGCACTCATTTAACTTTTGAAGAAACAAATATATCCTATATAAAGGAACAGAGGGAGTATTATTTTAATAATAAATGTTCTAGGAGGAAGGACGAAAAGAAAAACAATAGATAAATACTCCAGCACGAAAAATTGGAATAGAACATAATAACCTACAATTTGGGTACCTTTTTTTAGAAAACAATAAATGCTCTTTTGGTGGTGAACAACAATTCTTAGAGTAACATGGTAAATTACGAATTGTAAATACTTGATTTAGGCTGTAATTCACAGGCAGTATAAGGAAGAGAAGCCCAAAAAAACAATCATAAAAAATTTCACCAACATCATCACCAAGCTAATAAGCAGAATAGTCTCAACTCGGCATATTTTTATGAACTACGCCATGCATACCATAAAACAAATATTGAAACTTTAACCATATATACAATTTGAGAAGAACCAGCAAATATCAAATTTAGTTGTTCAATCACTTACAATGTGCTTAAAATAAAATCAGGGATTAAATTTGGCATGCAATAAAAGATACCGAAAGATAATAAGGCAAGTAGTATATGCGTGACAAATCCATAGGAATTCATTTGGCATTATATAATTACTTGCCTGGTCGACAAGTTAGCTACCTCCCTGCATGCCTCTATATAAGAAGAGGTACTCCAAATCTAGTCAGACAAACAAATAAAGTCTTATATAAGGAGAGCACATGATGGCGTTAGCCAATAACAACAACCTTAGTTCTTGGGCTGCCATACTCGCCATGGCTCTCCTAGTCATGGCTACCTTTTCTTTCTACGAAGGAGTGTCAGGTTAGTGCACTAAGTCATGGATGTATATACTTTTAGATGGATTGTACGCTAACGACCACGCTCATTTGTGAATACGAATGTATGTGTAGATGAAGTGGTGAGCGATACGACTGGAGAGACATGTGTGGCTGACTATGAATGTGATCAGACATCGTGTGAAGTTAGGTGCCAGATCATGAACATGGACCCAAGAGGCCGGATCAATTCCCTATTGTTGTTGCCGCCCATGACTACATGCGGCACATCAGATATGAAAATAATGGAAAATGTTCTGAGACCATAATTCATGTATCTTCTGCATGCTTGGTCAATTAATAGGAATGATAAGAGGAGATTGCTTTTTGTTTGTTTGGCGAGGGGATAAGAGGAGATTGCTCGCCACATATATTGAAGTACTCTGTTTTTCGGCCATGTGCGTTTGTTACAAATTATTATGTAGTTTCAATCAGATTTAGATATCCTATCTCGCACATGTTTTCTCTGTTTCAATTACCTAATGTACCAGGTAAGAGGCATGATATTTTTCTCAAAAGGTCTGCTTTGGCTGGAAGAAGAGGTAGCTAGAAAGTCTCATGTAGTAAGTTGGGATAAAGTTTGTCA